>NC_132881.1:46699270-46726770 GCF_030463535.1 Salminus brasiliensis
ATATATGTATTAGTTCTAATCCAGCCAGTCCAGTCCCAACTTTGGATCTACGTGCTCAAGGGAGACTCCACAGTTTCATTAAATTCAGGCTGCTTATAAAAAAATCTAATCTCCTAACCGCACGACAGACAGGCAGTCAAAGTCAAATCAGAATCTCCATTTCAGCCGGGGGGCAGGAGAGCCAGCATTCAAACTCCGTGTCAGAACCACTCAAAATCTTTATTTCAGCTAAGGGCGAGACAGCAGAAAGTGAAATCTGATGGCAGAACCAATCAAAATCTTCATTTTAGTTGGGGGCGGGACATTCATTAATGGAATTAGTTTGGGTTCAGGGAGGCAAATGATTTTCCAGATGTAGTGTATAATATAAAAATAATAATCTAAAAATCCATGTAAACAAGTCATTGTGACCATCTAGACGCCAGCCGTTAGTCTGTACTTCAGAAACGACCTAAGCTGGTCTATTTGAACACGTCCACACAGTTTGAGACGAGTGTGTGATGATTGAGGGCTGCAGTTGTATCACTTTATTTATGGCCTCCTGCCTCTGAAACCCTCTAGACAGCCTCTAGTGTCTGATTATCCTCCCTTTCTCTCGCAGTTCCTCTCTGCTGCCAGTTTAATCAGCAGCAGTGTGTGGTTTTGTTTGGTCTGGTGGTCTCCGAGTGGCTGTGGGTGGGGAAACAGGCGGCAGGGCTTTTCTCAATATATGTGCCAATGTGATCAACTTCCAGTCAAGCTCTGAGTGGAGTGCTTGATGATGTGAAGGAAGAGGGTCGAGACTGAGAGGCTGTTTCAATCGCGCTGTAATAGGGCCAAGGAGCAAACTCCATTTGCATTATTCATCAGAGAGAGAGAGAGAGGGCAGGAGAGAGAGGGAGAGAGAGGGAGGAACGAGGATGGGATTCAGAATCTGGCAGCGTATCAGACATGAAGGCCAAGCTGATTGTGGCACTAAAGTCTGTGTGGAGAGTGTGGAGCAAATTCACCAGCCATCAGTTGACTAACACTCATCACCTGCAAAAAACGAGCGTGCACACACACACACACACACACACACACACACACACACACACACAGCACGGCCTCCTCAAGCTCTGGCTAAAACCAGTCTGCTGCAGGACATGAAAGTCACAGTGAATCTGTGTGTCCTGTTGTTGTCAAAACTGAATGAAGTCTCTAGTGTCTAGGTTGCAAGTGCAAGTCTCAAGTCCCTGGGCCGTGAGTGTCAAGTGTCCAGTCTCTTTGGTCTACGCAAGAGTCAGGTCGTAAGTATTTTGGGGTGCAATTCAGCGTCAAGTCTTTAGTTCTTGGGGTGTCAAGTTTTATAAATGTCATTCCAAGTTGAGTCTAAGTCTTTAAGGTGTGAGTCTAGTGCGAATCTACTGGGACTACTGCAGCTCTCTTCTGGCTGGTCTCCCTTTATGCACCATCAGGCCCCTGCAACTGATCCAGAATGCAGCGGCACGGGTCGGGTCGTCTTCAACGTTCCTAAATGCAGCCATGTCACTCCTCTGCTGCGTTCTCTCTTCACTGGCTTCCTGTAGCTGCTGCCCAGGTCATCAGATTCAAAACCTTGACTCTAGCCTACAAAGCCAAGACTGGACCAGCCAGCCCCTCTGTACTTGATGGCGATGGTCAAAAGCCGATCTGCACCAAGAGCCCTTCCAGCTTCAAGTACGGCTCGGCTCGACCCGCCATCTTTTAAGATCCACGGAAGACGAGCGTCCAGACTTTTTACTGTCCTGCACCGAAGTGGTGGAACGAACTTCCCCTGGGTGTCCGAACAGCAGAGTCCAACACTCGCTGTCCTCAAACCCAGAGTGAAGACCCTCCTCTTCTGAGAGGACTTGGGTGAAGAGTAGAATACTATGGTCTCCATATTGACTTGTGTTTAGTAGAGTCTAAGATTAGAGGAGCTTTGAATTTTAGTCTATTCTAACTAGCTGAGGTTTTTCTGGAGTAAATAGCAAAGCACTTTTGTAAGTTGCTCTGGAGAAGAGCGTCTGCTAAATGCCTTAAATGTAAATGAATCATTTTATTCCATTGTGTCGATTTCATTTTTGGTTACAGGTGTATGTTGTCACTCATTCTGCCTCAGAAACGAACAGTTCAAAGAAATCCTTAAAAGCTTAGTATTGCATTGACCTTCATGCCAATGAGAACTGTGTGTAAACTGTGGTTCAGTTTACTTCATTGCATTAAAAGCAGAATTTTGAGACATTCTGAGGTACAGGACTCAGGATTTGTGGAAGTCTACTTTTCCTTTCTTCTGTTTTACTGCTGCTCACTTGTCTCACTTTGCTAGAGCTTTAGCCTTTTATTTCACACCTGAAGAAAAAGTAAATCTGCTTCAGGGCATGAAACTCACACCGTGAATCCTGTTGTTGTTGTTGTTTTTCTCCTTCCATGCCAGACTGTACTGTGATCTGAAGTGTGTGAGGTACTGAAACACTTCTGATATCCACAGCAAACCACCAGAAGTTTCATTTCTGAAAATAAAACAGCAGCTGATGTAAAGGTAAGGAGGTGCAGGCCGCTCATACGCAAGTCTGTAGGGGTAATTTATAGCTTTGGGATCAGCTGACATGGTTTATGGCACTTAGAGAATGTGACCACAGGGAGAACACACACACAAGCAAACATACAAACACATGCACATATATATATATATATATAGATGTAGATATATAGATATATAGTTTATACAGTATACAGTCATCTCCTCCCCTCAATGACTATTGTGTGTGTGTGTGTGTGTGTATATATATATATATATATATATATATATATATATATATATATATATTTAGATATTTATATAGTTTATACAGTTATCTCCTCCTCCCATACAATGTTAATTGTATGACAGCAGAACTGCTAGGTCTGATCCACTCGTACCACCAGTGCAACACACACTACTAACACACTCGCCACCTCCATGTCAGCCAGTGTCACTGCAGTGCTGAGAATGACCCACCACCCAAATACTACAGTCTGCACTGTGGTGGTCAGTCCTGTGAGGTCCTGATCATTGAAGAACAAACAGGGTGAAAGGAGGCTGATAACAGAGAAACCGACGGACACAGTCTGGGATTATAGAACTACAGAGAGCTCCTGTATGGTCAGTGGAGCTGATAGAATTGAACAAAACTAGGGGTGGTCCTAATATTCTGACATGACTGTGGAAAAAATAATTAAAAAAATTATATATATATATATATATATATTTGAAGTGTGCATTTGTCCATGTTGGTTCTCCCACAGGCCAGCCTGAAGCAGAGTCTGCTGGAGGCACTGACCTTTCCACCACGGGTCGCTGAGCTCCTGTGAAAGTGACTCCAGAGGGAAACCACCATCGATTTCAAGTGTTAGACGGCGGCAAGCAAAATCGATTGGAATGTGTTTGTGCTCAATTGAACTCATTTAATTGTCTTAAATGTGCTGATGAGGAGAAGCGCTGCTCTGTGGAGTGTGAAGGACAGCCCACCTGCCTGTACCTATCAGCTTAATTCGCCAAGATAAATGACCAACCTTAATGACAATACACTGATAGTGCAGGCTGAGTGTGTGTGTATATATAAACTATACTAAAAATACACAAAAAGGAATTTGTTTATGAATAGTATGATAATGTGATACAACCAAAGACACTACATTACCCACAATCCCCTGGCATTTCTCCATACAGAGCCAGGACTAGTTAGTTTACAACCCAGTGGACGCATAAACTAATAAGTCCATCACTAACAGGAAAAATCTCCTGTCAGGCAGCTGCATAGACTCATCCCCCCTAACCATTCTTCTTCCCACCATTGCCCACCTATTGCTTTCAGAAGTAGGAGTCCAGTGAGGGTCAAAAAGCAAATGAAAAAATGCAGTGGGACATATAACCTAAGTGCTTCGCAGATACTAAACATATAATACACCCTATATCCAACAAGGTGATGTCACAACCTTCAGGTGATGTACAGGATTTTTACCATTGTAAGGGTTCTATCTAGAACCTCTTTTTATCAAAAGGTTCTTTAACCCTCAGTTAAAAGGTTTCTTCATGTTCGCACATCTCACTTTCCATTTAATTTCCATCTCAGATTTAGTCATTTTCAATTCTCGCCTAGTAGCTAGGACTCCCCAAATGCCACAATATATGGACAAAAGTAATGGGACACCAGCTCATTCATTGTTTGAGGATTTGATTGAATCAGCGACAGGAGCTTTAGTGAAGTCAGGATGTTGGATGATGCTCACCACCCCACCTCATCCCCAACTCCCCAACTCAGTATCCCAAAAGCACTTGATGGAGCACCAACCATCATTGCAGAGAAGACAGCTCTTCCACGGCTCCACAGATCAATGCTGGGGGGCTTTATACATACCCCTCCATCCCACGCCTGGCATTCGGCAGCATGGTGCCAATAGGATCATGATGCTTATCTGGTCCAGAGATTCCTATTCTATTGGCAGTACTTCTTCTCTACAGAGATGGGATAAGATGTGTGTGTGCATTTGCACATCTATGTCAGCACTGGGTGCAGCTTAATGTGCCCATGCTAAGTTATGGAGGGACATGGAGGACCACCCTACTCACCCAGATAGTGAGGCCAGTTATACTGTCTGGGACGCTTGGATGATGGTTGTGGCATCTCCGGGGATTGTGCCATTCAGGAGCCCAGAGCTGATCCGAGAACAGATTCACTGTGTTGCAGTACCAGTGGTCAGGGTTTTGTTTGGACCGGCCTGAGGAGGCTGGTCCTGGGTCAATGCATCTCCCGGCAGGAGCTGCAGTGATTTAAGAGGCTTTTATTTGGCTGACATATTTATGACCACGGACATTCCACACCAGACCCTGAGGCCGTTATCCACCTGCCACCTGCGTGTTTGTGTATGGTAATGGATCAGCTGTGTGCTAAATCCTGACCAAGAGAGAGAGAGAGAGAGAGAGAGAAAGAGCGAGAGAGATTTGACAGATCAAGAATACATCCATGTATGAAAACCTCCAAATGAGATTAATACATTTAATACATGAATTTCTTAATGTAGCAGATCTTATTTTGCTGATGATTTAGCAACACTGTAACCAAATACAGCCATAGCAGTCAGTCCTATTGAGCTGAAATTGAACTGAATAATTCATTTGAGGTTTTTTATTGGAGGGAGGAGCATTCTGTCAGGTGATCTATGGCTCGGACTGTTATATGAGACATTCTGAACCGCCATTGATTTTGAAGGCCATGTCCTGAAATGGAAGGTTCTTGTTTCTTCTTGAATACAAACAAGATAAATAGATAGAGAGATAGACAGACAGACAGATAGATAGACATAAAGATTCGACCTGATTGTCATGGCTCAGTACAAGCACAAGGCAATGAAATACAGTTCGCAGAACTTGCTTTGTCCAAATAGCCAAATAGCCTTGAATCATTGTGCCAAAAAAAGGAAATTCCAATAAATACAAGTAGGCATATGAAAAAATACAGAACTGTGAAAATTGGACTGACAAATGCTGCTTATCTGGGCAGTATGTGGTTATTTGCTCAGTAAAACATTAATATTAGTATAAATAAATTAGTATTTCCATCACTGTATTTCTTAAAACATCCCAAATCAGATACATTTATACTGCTTTTAATCATCATGTTTGTTTTGGATTATTAATCAATGCCAGAATTCAATTGATAATGATGTGGGGCTCAGCAGTCAAATGCGCTACCACTGTGGCCTGGGCAGGTTTGAATCCTGAGTCATGCCGCTTTGCCATCAGCAGCCAGAGTCGGAGAGAGCACAACTGGCCGTGCTCTCTCCAGGTGGGTAGATCACTGTAAAACAATGTTGGCTGACCGAGGCATCGGCTAACTGGTGCGCTGTTAGCTGGGAAGCTGGAGATCTGGTGCTTTCCTCTGAGTGTGTTGGCTGCCCAGCGATGCCAGTGCAAGCGTTTCGACAAGAGGTGTCGGACAGTCCTTACCTTCCTAGTGTCGGGAGCTTTGTTAGTGCTAGGGGGAGTTACAAACAGGTGGGTTTAGTGGTAGAACCAAATTGGAAGATTAAGGGAAAAAAATAACAAAAGTATCAAACAAATGCTGATGCAACATCTGCATAAAATGCTGTTATATTATTTCATAATTGCAGATATTTTTTTTTTCGAAAAACAGCAGCTTATTTATACACCTGTTTATTTTAGTGCTGTGCTGAATAGTGTTTAATAAGATAGCAAATAATCAGTGTATACAGTGTTGTGTGCATTACAGTTAGGATGAAGAAAACTGCTTATCTGATATTAGAATAAACACTAATAATAACACTCCTACAGAAAGCGGTGATGGTGAAGGTTCTCCATCACTGTGTTCATCATTAGAACATCTCCAAAGTTCTCCTCTCTCATGTAGTCTAGTATTATTTAGAGTTCTCCTCAGATCAACACCTGGTTTGGTGGTAAATCAGGGCTTAATGATGGTAAATCAGGTGAGCTGCTGCTGCTGCTGCTGATGGAGTTGAACACATCCTCCACGCTGTGCTGGCTGGACTGGGGTCTGGCGTCCAGGAGAAACCTGGAGGAACCGAGCTCTGTTCTTCAGGCTAGATCACCGACAAGATCTCTTTCTTCAGAATGAGAAGCTCTTGTTTCTCCTTTTTACTGGATTTATTTTCACCTGCTTTATCTGTTCTGATGAGATCTGGAGCTGCTCACTGCTGAGAGACAGGGGTTAGAATAGTGTGATTTAGGGCCTAAAGCCATAAACCGTTCACTGCTGAGCAGGATTAAACAATTATTCCCTATAATAAATGTCTCCTGGTCTCTCTGACGAGCCAACTATTCACTTCTCCTGGCATTCTTCTCACAGGTTAGGGTGAAAAATAAGATTTCACACCTGTCTAAACAAGACGCTCTAAAGGGGGCTGAGGTGTCTGATCCAAAATGGCACCGAATGACAAACTAAACGGAAAAGACACCACAGCCCCTCAAACTCACTGGGTCTGATTCTCTGTGTCGGTGGCTGGAGGGATTTTAGATCTTTAGCCTCTCTGAAGTTTGCCCCTGCCTGTGTAGAAGTGAATCTATTAGGCCTTTGTTTGGGGTTTTTTTTGTCAACAGGGCAGTACCTAAAGCAGGGAACTGGCATTTCTGGCTCCCCCTACACTTTTGCAACACCTCTAAAGGACACACTTTACACGTGCATTTCTGAAATGCAAAGAAGCCCTATAGACTGAGACGGTAGTAATAGTAATACTACAGGATTTTACACTAATATGACTCTATGACGCTATGCAGCGTTACCTGCAGGGGGTCCTCCAGGACCAGGGTTGGGACATTCTGGTATATATGATGCTTGAAATGATATCACTCAGTAAACAGTTTATAGATTCGACAGTTTATGTTTATACATTTCGACCCTTCCTCTCTAGAGAGGTCACTCAGGTGCTTGTTCATTTGCTTGTCACTTTAAGACCTGATCACTGCTACTTTCTTCTGGCTGGTCTCCCTCTAATCACCATCAGGCTCCTGCAACTTATCCAGAATTCAGCGGCACGGGTCAGGTCATCTTCAACGTTTCTAAGTTCAGCCATGTTCTGCTGCTCTTCTGCTGTTGTGTTCTCTCTTCACTGGCTTCCTGTTGCTGCTGCCCAGTTCATCAGATTCAGACCCCTGACTCTGGCCTACAAAGCCAAGACTGGACCAGTCTTCTGGTAAAAGTCTCTTGATGATCTACTAAATGGTCAGATCTTCTACAGAGCTTCTACGACTTTTACATTAAGGGGAGACTCTAAACAGGGTCCTCGTATTTGCACACAATTTCGTCTGAAGAACATCTACTATAAGGTTCCTTAGGGAATCAAAAGAGGGTCTTCATATGTTAGTTTTCCTCCATTCTGCTCCTGACAATCTGGTAACAAACCGGTGACAAGTGTATGCTAGTGTATTCTGTGCACTGGCATTCACCACGACGGCAGTTAAAATTGGTACTGCCAATTAACCCACCCGTTCAGAACTCCTGTAAAGCCAATAAAGCCACCACTGCCTCATTTTTGGGTCCCCAGTTCCTCCACCACCTCCTCCAGATAATAGACACCTGTGTCGGTCAACATCGCTTAAAGAGTCCTTCGGACTCCGGCTGCTGATGGCAAAGCCGCGTGGCTTGGGATTCGAACTGGCGACCCCCAGGGACTCCTGTATTGTTGTACGCGACTTTCAGCGGAGACTTTTCAGAAGATCTGAACTGCACTATATTATTTCTCTTCTTTTCAAATCATAATTGTGAGGACTGATGAGAGATCAGAGAAAATAAGCTCTGGTTCTGTCATCCAGTCATCTGAAAGCCAGTTCACTCTCCTCTTTCATCGTCCATCTCTCACAATCTCTCTCAGACCTCTCAATCAGAGCCCTCACTAATTATTAATGTCACCAAAAGCCTCTCTGATGACTTTGCAGACCATTGTCAGGACTAAATAAAAGGAACCTGATTTGACAAGTCATAAAAGCATCGTCGATCTCTGTCTTTAACCACTGAGGAATAAAAATTAAATAGGAAAAAATGTTACAGATAAATGTCAGGTCCTCTGAGCCTGATACCATCAACAGCTTATCTACTGTGGACAGGATGGAAGTAGAGGGAGAGATCATGCCTTCCATAGCTCTTCGTTGCCACCAACTGGTCAGCAGGGGTAGCACAACAGAGATGATATAAACAATTATGTTCCAATGTTTGTGGACACCCTTTCTAGCTGTCTTAAGTTGCACCCATTGCTGACGCAGATGAATTTATTGTCCACTAAATAAACAAAAGTATTGGTCATTCATTGCTTCTTCTGAAATCAAGGGTTTTAAAGAGTATATCCTGCTTTTGTTGGAGTAACTGTAAACATTACTGCCCATGGAAGAAGGCTTTCTACTAGATTTTGGAGGAGCATTGCTGTTAGGATTTGATTGATTGCCTTCAGCAACAAGAGCGTTTGTGAAGGCAGGATGTTGGATCATCACCACCCAACCTCATCATCCCCAACTCCCCGACTCATCTTAAAAGTATTGGCTGGTGCTTCATCCATCATCATTAGGGGGCTTTATACCCCTCTAGCCCACGCCTGGCATTAGGAAGCATGGTGCCAATAGGTTCATATTTATCTGCTCCAAAGAGTCCAGAGAGGCCGATACTTCAGTGAAGTTTACATTAGTGTATTTGAATTTTTGAGAGAACATCACAAGGAGAACTTTAACTGATAGCCTTCATTGCTAGCACATTGCTAGCCTCTGCCCTGCCAGACCTGCATCTGTGACCGACACAGAGAAACCCTTGTCTCCAGTTTTAACTCTCTCTCTTTTTGCTTATTGGCCACAGATGAGAGAATCAGAACATCCACAGACAGATCTACACTGTTCCAACTGGATGGTTTAACTACAAAAAGTAGTACCACACATGTCTAATCCCAAAAGAAGGAAAGACAACAGCGCTATCCTATTACACTGGTGGAGAATGCGGGCATCAGCAGAAACTCTTGCACCAACAGGTCTATTAGAGTATAAGACTATTTGTATTAACCCTTAAAACACCTACGGTTATATATAAATGAGGATAGCTCCTGCCATCCCACATCGCCCTGGAAACCACCTCCACCTCCTCCCATGTTTCTGATCATCATCAGGATCCTATGACTACATTGACCCTAGTTAGAATATCACATTGCTTAGAATAGAAGTAAGAGCACTCCTCAGTTAACGTGCATTAGTCCACTTCATTCCTTGAAGTTAATCCCTGGAAAGCCATCATGAGGAGCACTGGAGTAGGAACCTTCCAAGGACATCCTTACAGACTAGGATACTCTCATTATTTTCCAGCCTAATGGTGAATCTCTGTGAACTGCTGAACTATGCTGTTCATAGTTTATCACTTAAACAAGGCAATGGCAATAGCAAGACACTGAACAAGATCCTGCTCCAGATGTTGAGGCCTGGGACGGCCAGGTCGGGACCACTGATGCTTCTCTATGGGCCTGTTGTTTTGCCAGAGGTGCCTCAGGCTTCCAAAGAGCTTTCCCAGTGTAACGCTAGTCAATCATTGGTACATCTGGGGCCTAACTAGTGAGGGAAACTCCAGACGTCCACACAGAGTATCTGGTCGATTTCAGTCCCTTTCAGTCTTCTCAGGATTATGTACTCTTCTGGTCTAGCCACTGATTGGGATGACATGGTCATATACTTGAACATCTGGGTCCCCCAATTTATTTGGCCCTGGAAGACACTGGCAAACATACATGGAACTGTACTGACAGGCAACTCCAATAAGTGTCACCTTTTTTATGGAGGGACAATTATTCTAATAGCCTCACAAGAAGAAGCTATGGGCAGTCTTGACCTTTGCTTATCCCACCTCCAAAACCCAGGTATGTGCCTGCCTGTGATCATTTGTCCGTAAGGTCTTGTCTCTGGCAACCACCCTTTTAGAATTGCAAATAGCAAGTGGGCCCTGCAGGTGCAGTGGTTAGAGGCAGTGGATCAGTATCTGTTGATAGTGTTCACCTCAGAGCTTATGGTGATGTACCCTGACACTTTTCACAACCTTTTGTTCTCAGGATTGATATGTAAGAGGTGGGTCTTGGAGCAAAGCTCTTGTAGGCAACTCTTGCCGTTAACCTGAGGTGAGAAATATTCTGTTATTTTGTCTCCATTTTTTAAAAAACCTGAGGTTGAGCAAGATGTCCTGGCCAAGTTGGCTCTGAATGACCTTCAGGATTACCTCACAGTATGGCCTGGCCTTTGGTAACTGATATGTGCCCAATCCAACGGATGTGAATTAAGCCTTCATTAGAAGGGGTGTCCAGAAACATTTGGACATATGGCGTAGCATAGCATAGCTAAGGTCCCGAGGACATCCCCTTTGAGGATCTTTGTTCTGAGAGTGTAAACTTCATCCAAATAACACGGAATCAGAGCTGAGATAATGAGATAATGAAATAACGAAGCCAACTAAGAATTAATTATTAACAAGTACACAAGTGTCTTTATTTACGCAAGCAAGTTTGTTCCTACAGTTCAAAAAAAAAAAAAGAAGAAAAAAAATGAAAAAAATGAAAAAGCCACTGTCAAGCTGTTGGCACATTTATGTACAAAACCGATTAATTTTACAGCCGGCTACAAAGCATTCTTAGTGAAAGTACAAAAGACTAATACGAGGAGAGCTAGAGAGAGCGAGAGAGAGCGAGATAGAGAGAGAGAGAAAGAGGCGGGCTTAAAGCATCTTCTGGTTAATACTGTATACGCAACATCATAACAAGTCATTTGTTTTAAGACATGGTTCTGAAAATCATTACAAACTAGAGAGGACAAAAAGTCAAACACTACAACCTAATAAGATATTTAGCCTTTAATACTGTTAGCTTAGCAACTCTGATACTGCACACTAGAGAAGAAGAAAAAAAGAGCTGACCTCAGCACGACAGTCAAAAGTGTAAAAATGAAAATAAAGCAGGACTTTTATTAATTTCTTTTGTGTTTTCTTTTTTTCTTTGTTTGTTTTGTTTTTGTTTTTCCTTTCTTTTTAGAGTCGGTTAAAACTATTACCATTAAATGCATAACCATGCCACAAATAACAGCTAGGTTCACTGTCTGTACCTAATACGATTTATTTATTTATTTATTTATTTGTAGTTTAAAAACCAATGCTGTATGACTAATAACAGTACAGGGATCCAGCCTTGAATCCAAATGCACTTACACTGAGAAAGAGCTCACAATGGTCAATAAGTGCACAAAAGAATACTAGCGCCGTCTTTGTTAGTTAGTTTTTTTTTTTTGTTTGTTTTTTTCTTTTGAGACGCTGATAAAACCCACTATTGACAGGCAACAGAATCATGAGACACTTCTGCAAACTCAGGGCAGTTGAAATAGGGCAAGACTGAGCCATAAGAGTTTGGTCCATATTCAAGAAGAGTACATATAGTGTATATACTGTGTGTATATATATTTATATTTATATATATATCCATATTTAATGGTTTTATTTATATAAGACATTCTGTGCCATTACGAGAATGTTTTGGTAAACAGTAACGAAGCTCTTGGTAACACTTTATTGTATTAGGAACACAAATTAGGGGTTTATTATGGTCTAATTCTGTATTGACCTACTATGCATTAAGCTTTATTTATTATAGCCATTATTACTACATTTCTGGAACATAAACACTTACCACCCTGTAAACGCCACAGTTACCACCCTGTGGGGCAGTACTGGCTCAGCGTTAAAACACTGGGCTATTGACAGCCCAGTTCTTTGATGACATGGTTGTAAATACGATTCCTGGGCTGTGAGCAAGGCCCTTAACTCTCTCTTAACGCTCCCCAGGCACTGCAGTGGTGGCTAATTGACTCCTTAAATGCTTATTTAGTGTCTTTTAGTCTCTAATTAGTGAAGTGTAGGACCTCACCTTAGAATAAGCAACACTTCTTGGTGTATTAATGACTATTAAACCCACATGCATGTCGCTATCTAGAACCCAAGAATCACATTTCTGCCAATTATGCAGTAATACTGTAAATTCAGGTTAATAATTCATCCTTAGTAATTCATGCTTAGTAACAGGGTGGTAACAAAGTGTTTATTGTGCATTATTACAACCAATAATGCAATTATTAGTGAGTGTCACATCACAGACCTCTAATTATACACAAATTATTATGAATTATAATTATTATAATGTTGTTATGAATAAATCCCACTAAATAGTGAAGAGATATTTCACATTAAATGTGTCTCATTTAAGCTTCAAGGACAAGACCTTATTAAAGGCTTAATCTGTGTTCCTTAAAAACAGTGTTACTAAGCCCTCATATGATTTACATTTTCAGGATTTGGCAACAGGACCAGTCTTTGAAATCAATATACTTGACATTTGGATTATTTTTTTCTGTTTCTAGACAGCGACTTTCAAGAGTATCACGTAAACGTCAGCGTGTATGTTCTTTTATCTTCTTTGATATGACCTGAAACTGATGTGAAATATATGTATACATTTATATATTATATATATATGTATATATATACAGTGCAGAGGAGTGACAAAGAAATGCATTGTTTAATTGCATTTAAAAAGTGAAAGCTAAAACTAAACAAAGGCAAAAAACAAACAAAAAAAAAACACTTGAATAAATGTTATTTGCAAGTGAGAGATTTCATGGCTTGTGACGAATGAGAGAAAATGAGGATATCTACAGAGTCTCTCCAAGGCAAATCCTAAATGGGAAGTCAGTCAGAAAGGTCAGCCAAGCTCAGGCTTAGAGAAGAGACCACCTTTTCCCCTCCTCCCATTAACCCACCTGCAGACCTACCACGTCTAGAGCAACTACGCGCTTCACAGCTTAACGAACGGTTTGAGACGAAGCACCGATGCTGCAGCTTCACGAGATACTTAGAGCAGCTAGCAGACATTGTCGGAAAGTTAGGCCAAGCTACAGTAGTAGAACAGCAGTAAGAAGTCACTTTAAGGTACTGTGTTGAAATCCCTGGCACTCCCTACCAATCAAGAATTTGCTGGAAAAGAATCTGTACATTATTTTTTTTCTGTTCTGTTTTTAATGCTGCTGCAAGACGCTAAGGTCTGGCAGCCGTGAAAAGTTTACCTGTAAAATTATACAAAGTTTGGTCACTGTTTGGTTTTGGAAGGTTAAAATGAAGACGAAGGCTTGTGGAGTTCTGTTTGAGAACGTTGAGAACGAAACATGGTACGTTAAAGGGAACCCTGACTGTTGAGACTGTTAATGTATGCGTAGTGTTAAATAAACACACGGCCAAAAAACAACAACAATTAAAATACCATCACTAGTGGCGTAGCGTAGTTGATAACACTATCCTTAATAAGGGAGATTAGGGTTCAGTTGCCTGGCCAGGCAAGTACACCACTCTTCACTAATAAGTGCTTGGGTAAAACTCCTAACTAACTCCTAAATCCATGCGTGACATGATTCAGAGTCACTCTGGATAAGAGCGATGCCAAAAACACAATTTTCTTGGCCAATTCCATATATATATATATATATATATATATATATATATATATATATATATATATATATATATATATATACTGCTTAAAAAGAATAAAGGGAACACTTAAACAACACAATATAACTCCAAGTAAATCAAACTTCTGTGAAATCAACTGTCCACTTAATTTCAATTAAATCAATTTCACATGCTGATGTGCAAATGGAATAGACAACAGGTGGAAATTATTGGCAATTAGCAAGACACACTCAATAAAGGAGTGGTTCTGCAGCTTTCTGGCTGATGTTT
The DNA here is from genome assembly GCF_030463535.1 of Salminus brasiliensis. NCBI lineage: Eukaryota > Metazoa > Chordata > Actinopteri > Characiformes > Bryconidae > Salminus > Salminus brasiliensis. Next base: position 46,713,556 of record NC_132881.1, read on the forward strand.
GGATCACTTTTGAATATTGATGGTGCTTTCACACTCGTGGAAGCATGAGATGGACTCTACAACCCACACAAGTGGCTCAGGTAGTGCAGCTCATCCAGGATGGCACATCAATGCGAGCTGTGGCAAGAAGGTTTGCTGTGTCTGTCAGCGTAGTGTCCAGAGGCTGGAGGCGCTACCAGGAGACAGGCCAGTACACCAGGAGATGTGGAGGAGGCCGTAGGAGGGCAACAACCCAGCAACCCCCGCTGCCTCCGCCTTTGTGCAAGGAGGAACAGGAGGAGCACTGCCAGAGCCCTGCAAAATGACCTCCAGCAGGCCACAAATGTGCATGTGTCTGCACAAACGGTTAGAAACCAACTCCATGAGGATGGTATGAGGGCCTGACGTCCACAGATGGGGGTTGTGCTCACAGTCCAACACTGTTCAGGACGCTTGGCATTTGCCAGAGAACACCAGGATTGGCAAATTCGCCACTGGCAAGTTCACACTGAGCACATGTGACAGACATGACAGAGTCTGGAGACGCTGTCGTCCTTCAGCATGACCGGTTTGGCAGTGGGTCAGTAATGGTGTGGGGTGGCATTTCTTTGGAGGGCCGCACAGCTCTCCATGTGTTCGCCAGAGGTAGCCTGACTGCCATTAGGTACCGAGATGAGATCCTCAGACCCCTTGTGAGACCATATGCTGGTGCGGTTGGCCCTGGGTTTTTCCTAATGCAGGACAATGCTAGACCTCATGTGGCTGGAGTGTGTCAGCAGTTCCTGCAAGATGAAAGCATTGAAGCTATGGACTGTCCCGCCTGTTTCCCAGACCTGAATCCGATTGAGTGCATCTGGGACATCATGTCTCGCTCCATCCACCAACGTCACTTTGCACCACAGACTGTCCAGGAGTTGGAGGATGCTTTAGTCCAGGTCTGGAAGGAGATCCCTCAGGAGACCATCCGCCACCTCATCAGGAGCATGCCCAGGCGTTATAGGCACATGGAGGCCACACACAATACTGAGCCTCATTTTGACTTGTTTTAAGGACATTACATTAAAGTTGGATCAGCCTGTAGTGTGTTTTTCCACTTTAATTTTGTGTGTGACTCCAAATCCAGGCCTCCATTGGTTAATAAATTAGATTTCTATTGATGATTTTTGTGTGATTTTGTTGTCAGCACATTCAACTTTGTACAGAACAAAGTATTCATTGAGAATAGTTAATTCATTCAGATCTAGGATGTGTTATTTGAGTGTTCCCTTTATTTTTTTGAGCAGTGTATATATATATATATATATATATATATATATATATATATATATATATATATATATATATATATATATACAGCACTTTTGGATTTTACTGTTTATTGATCTCACTGCTGAGAAGATGTGCAGGGTAACACAACTCCATTGAACTTTTATATAATGCTTCGCCAAGACATACTAGCATTTGGTCCCTGTTGGAGGGACGTCCAGACAGGTTAACTGCCCTCCTGATGGCTGTACTGAAGCCCGGTGAAGATTTAGGATGAATGCTGTAAGCCAGCAAGAATACACAAACAACACAGGGAGCCATTTTGGTCACAGCCATGGTGTATGTGTAGTTGTGTGGCTGTGTATTAGTAACCAGCACAGAAACTGTAAAATTATACTGGTAACCCACCGGCTGATTGCTGATTGGTTCTATGAATTACACCAAGTAAGAACCAAACATGCATTTCTGTTATTACGCAGTTTGAACAGTGCAGGACGGCTGTACCAACAGAAATGCTACAAAAAAGGTCATATTTTACGTTACTATTTGAATTTACTTACATTGACTCTTCGTGTAAATTGATCGTTTTAGACATTTTTTCCAAACTAGTTGAGGGATTTTTGTTGTTGTTTTTTTAATAATAAATAAAGTATTTATCTTGGATTTTACAGCGTGTTTTAATAGTACTGAGCGTCTATGCCATATTAATGATTCCATGTGTTAACAGTCAGGTTCCCTTTAAAAAAACTGTGGAATTGACAAAAAAATAAAGTGTCAAGATAGCTAAAGGTGGCACCTGATGCATGGTTTAAAGACACAGGGGTCACTCTTTTCATGTGCTGTTGGGGCGTGAGGCCTGTGTCTGAAAAGAGCTCGGAAAAACACTGGAAAAAGGAGGTAGAGGACGAGAGAGAACGAACGCAAACAACAGCGACGGCATTAAAATGCGGTGGAAATATGGGTAGTCAGAGATGTTGCCATGGGGCCAATCACCACTCCCCTTGACCGACATTCTGCGTCACACCCGTAAGCAAAAAAAAAAAGAAAGAAGTTTATTTAACCCCTATTTAACCCCACCCTCGCCCCCACCCCACCTCCGACACCCACCCTGATTCCCTAATCCTGCAACTCAAAGTCAATTGAAAAGAGTAAATCACGCATGTTTACATATGTCAACGTGTTCCTTTGTGTTCTTCAGGGAAGGGAAGGGCATGCTTGGATTTGTATGTCTGTGTCTGTGTGTTTTCGTGTGCAAGTGTGTGTATAAGTGTGTGTTTGTGTGTGTGTGTGTGGTTTATGTGTAGGCGTTAAGGCGCTCTTTGGAGCGGGTGGAGTGGATATCATGTAGCTCCTGCTCCTCCTTGGTCTTGATGTCTTCGTACTTCTGCATCCTGCAAGCGTCCTTCACGTAGGCCCAGTTTGCTGACAGCACCATCAGGTAGTGCACCTGCAGGAAGACAGCCGTGCCAGGGAGGGAGACGTGTTAGTGAAGGAACGCACAGCAGTTATTCGTCTCAAATGGGAAAGGTTTAGCTTATTAAAACCCCAAACGCTCAGGACACAACACACAGGGATTAAATGGAAAGGTGGTGGACTTCTCCCTCGGTGTGACGAATGGACGAATGGTTAGCTGGCTAATCATCAATCCTCAGATTAACCCACTACATGGCTAGACAGGTAGCTTGCATAGTTAACGGAGCTAGCTAGGCTACAGAAATGGATATTCCGCAATGCAGTGCACGTACCAACTAGCTAGAAAGTAACTGGACTTAGTATGCTAGCTGATCATCAAGGCCGAGATTAGCCGATGCAGTGTACCTCTTGGTACCAATGTGCACTGCATTGGCTAATCTCGGTCTCGATGATCAGCTAGCATACTAAGTCCAGTTCTCTAGGCTAGCTAGCTAGAAATGTAGCTAACAGACCTACTGTAGCTAGATAGCCTACAGAAATGGATAGAATACAGGGAGCAGGTTGGACCTAATGTGGACCTTATTAGGTTAGGCTTCTAAATTAACGTTAAGTGGGGGGGCGGGGGGTTCTGGGATTTAACCCTCATTTGTTTTCTTTGTTAGCATGAAGTGTTTAATTAATAAGCACATTAAACAACACAAAAAGATGTGTTTCCAGGGTTGAAAACAATAGGGTTGAGTTTTTCTGGTGTTTTTTTTTTTTTTTATCAAATTAGTATACGCTAATTTTTAATCAATAATATGTGTCAAATATAGATTTTGAGGAACCATTTTTTTATACTTTTCGTAGACTTAAGTAATAAACTTAAAGTAATGTCGCAAAATTTAAAAAACTCTGCTTCGATCTTGGCCAGCATTATGGTATGTTTGCATTGCTGTTTGATGATGGTTTAGCAAGTCCACTAGCATGACCAACATGACTGAGTCTGTCAACCAGTATGACTTTTCAACCCCCTTAAAAAAAACTGGAGAGGATATGTAAGGTGTGATATGTTAAATAGATGAACGTTTTAATAGAGTGGGTCTATTAGGTTAATATTAAGTGTCTGAAACCTCGACTGTTACTTTACATTTACAGTATATTTGTAAATGCCACTAGGACATACATGACAACCCAATGAACAAACCACCCTGGAATCAGGTTGTCTTCATATCAGTAAAAGATTGGATTGATGGGAAGAGACTACACAATCAAAGCTCTGTCAACCGATTGGTCAATAAATGGGACGTCTGAATACTAATGAGCCTTAATTTAGTGCTTATAACTTCATACAGCTCCATAATGCTGATTGGTGGCTACTGACCGCAACATCAGCTTGTATTATTGAAGGGAATCCTTAATCTATTCAGGTTCGGACACCAGAAAACTGGTAGGTGTTCAGGTCTATCCAACCCAATTTAACCCTTGTGCTTTAAATCTCACCACTCCGCCCAGTCAGCCATTATAAACCATTAATCACACACTGATCACCACAAAAGGAAACACAAGCTCAAACTCCAGGACGGTTAGTTTTAGTTCGAGGGTTTCCTCACACACTGCTCAGTGGGTTATCTTGCTCTATCTCTTGCTCAGGCAGGATAGAGGGGACGGGTGGGTGTGTAATATAGTGTTTTAATGAAGCCAATTAAAGAGGAGGGGGAGGGGGGTTAGATTAGAACTGGATAAATGTCCGTTTTCTTTGTTTCATGGCCAATGGAGACGGGTCCCAGGGCTCCACAGATGGCTCCCCCGGCCGGAGTGTGCATGCGAGCTGAGGGAACGTGGAGTTTTGGGCCCCGTGCCGGAGCGTCAGAAGCGTGTGCAGTATTTCCCCAGGCTCTGAGTCATGAGCGTGGAGTAATTACGGATGAGGACGGACACGGACGCCACCTGTTGCATGAGCACCCACATCACAGACACACAGCACAGGGAGAGAGGAGTCCTGTCATTCTCATGGCACCCAAAAATAATCATGCAACACTCACTACAGTCACTGAGCACTTTATTAGGAACACCGTAGGAACCACCGTAGGGAGGTCAGTAGAGAATGGCCAGACTGGAATGGCTGTCCCCCAGTTTGGGGCAGTCCAGTATAGGTGGCAGGTCATTTTGTGTGGCTGGTCCCTCTCTCTGAAACTCCTGACCTTCACCTATTCGCTCCTGCACCTCTTCTTCTAGCAGTTGTAGCAATTGTAAACATTTAGGACACCCAACGTATAAAGATACACTAAATGGACATAAGTATTGGGACACCTGCTCCTTCATTTACTGTTCTTCTGAAATCAGGGCCTGATCCTGCTTTTGTTGGAGTGACTGTCTTTACTGTCCAGGGAGGAAGAAGACTTTCTACTAGAATTGGGAGGACAATTGCTGTGAGGATTTGATTGCATTCAGCGACAAGAGAGTTGTGGGTGAGGTCAGGATGTTGGATGATAATCACTACCCCACCTCATCATCCCCAACTGCCCAACTCATCCCAAAATGATCCCAAAGGTACTAGATGGAGCTCCACCACACATCATTCCAGAGAACCCAGTTCCTCCACTGCTCCACAGCTCAATGCTGGGGGGCTATATACATACCCCTCTAGTATAACGTTCATGGCAGACAACTGCTCCCTGGGCACTATGGTGTTGGTGAGTGCGTTCTCACTGCCCATAGTCATTAGTCTGAGAGACGGGGAGTGTGTTTTTACTGCCACAGATGAGGTGATGTGGAGGTTGAAGTCCACTGTAGTGCTGTTCAGTGACCAAAGAGGAGGATCCTAATCTCTTAATCTAATCTTTAATTAATTAGTTTCTAATGACAGTGCAGTAGTGTAGTGCACAGCTGTGGGAATAGGTGATGTCAGTCAGTCAGATTTTTAGAATCTGTTTCAGAACTGTTGCTTTCAAACCTCAAGGATCATCACTGTAATGTCTCTGTTCACCACTAGGTGTCAGGCTTTTACTACAAATCCTGCCCCAGCAGAGAGTGCAGCGATGGTCTTAAGGAAGGCATGATGTAATTATATAATTAAAAGACCACAGAGCAGAAAGCTTGGAGCTGCAGGTGGTGTGTGTTCGGTTCCTGCACCACAAAAACGTCCATCCAGCACCTATGCTGTGAGCAAAACGATTGATCATTACTATTGATTATTAATTTGTAACGCTGATGTTTGAGCTACATTTTTTTAAAAGAGGCAGTGATTTTACACACACACACACACACACACACACACACACACACCTCAATACATACTATAGTGATCGGAAAATACATAAATCTAATCATCGGCTTTGTTTAATCTTGATTTGAAGGGGAAGGAAGATGCGTTTCCTCATGAGACGATTCCTCACTTCACCGCCGATCCCTCCTCTCCTCAGCTCTCCTCCTTTCCCAGGCACTTCTCTCCTCAGCTCTCCTCTGTTTCCATGGCAACAGCACCCCATGCATTCTCAATGCTGAGCATTCCTCTTACTCTTTCGCTGTCACCTTTTCCCTCTTTCAGCTTCTCCCATCTACCTCTCCCTCTCTCTCTACCCCCCCCCCCAGTCTCTCTCAGTCTCCCTCGCCCATTCATCATTCATTAAAAGCCTCCTGTGTTTAAAGGTAATCATCGGGGTTTAATCTGCCCGCCGTTTGCCGTGTCTGTGCTGAACGCTGCTCCGTGATCTGCACCTGATCACAGAAGCTCTCTCTGTCACTGTGTGAAAGTGTGTGAGGTTCACAGGCCAGCTGTGCTTTTCTCCTCCTCCTCGCTTTCACATCCCTGCTACTATCTGTGTGTACACAGCAGCGCTTTATCAGAGGTGATAATTACAACGGAGCCAACCACACAATACACACACCATCACAACAGAGAGAGAGGAGGGGGGGGGTCAAAAAAGAGATGGAGATGGAGAGAGAGATAAACGAGAGAGAGAGAGAGAGAGAGAGAGATGAAGAAAGAGAGATGAAGAGAGAGAGAGAGAGAGAAAGAAACCCAGAGAGAGAGAGAAAGCGATGAAGAGAGAGAAAGCGCATAAGAGAGAGAGAGAGAGGGAGGGAGAAAAAGGAAAAACAAGAGACTGAGAGAGAGAGGGAGCAAGAGAGAGAGAGAGAGAGAGAGAGGGAGAGAGAAAGCGATGAAGAGAGAGAAAGCGCATAAGAGAGAGAGAGAGAGGGAGGGAGAAAAAGGAAAAACAAGAGACTGAGAGAGAGAGAGAGAAAGAGTGACCCTGAAAGAGAAAATGAAAAGCAAGAGCAAGAGAGAAAGGCAAAACGAGAGAGAGAGAGAGAGAGAGAGAGAGAGAAAGCGATGAAGAAAGAGAGAGAGAGAGAGAGAGAGAGAGAAAGAAACCCAGAGAGAGAGAGAGGGAGAGAGAAAGCGATGAAGAGAGAGAGAGAGAGAGAGAGAGAGAGAGAGAAAGAAACCCAGAGAGAGAGAGAGGGAGAGAGAAAGCGATGAAGAGAGAGAAAGCGCATAAGAGAGAGAGAGAGAGGGAGGGAGAAAAAGGAAAAACAAGAGACTGAGAGAGAGAGAGAAAGAGTGACCCTGAAAGAGAAAATGAAAAGCAAGAGCAAGAGAGAAAGGCAAAACGAGAGATGGAAAGAGAGCAAGAAGAGAGAGAGTGACCGAGAGAGAGAGAGAGAGAGAATAAAATAGCTCACCATGGCGATGACGGCTGCTCCTGCCCCCGCCAGAGCACACACAAACAAGTGGAACGTCAGGTCCAGCTGGAGGAGGAGACCAAAAAAACTCACATACAGAAGCCTGAAATACTCTGTCCAACAAAACACACTCACAGTCCTCCCAGTAATCACAGCCAGCCCACCCGGCCCACTCGGCCCACCAGCCTGCAGAAACCTGAGAACATCTACAGAGCTGAAGATTATACAATCAACCTGAGCCTCATTCTGCACACCAGTGGCAACCAGTGAATAAACATAAAGTCAGTGGTCAGTGAGAGTGTCTACCTGTAATTAACTCTATATAACATTAGAATAAACCAAATAAACATAAAGTCAGTGGGAAAAAGCTGACAAATTATTTTGACTACAGAAATTTTATCTAATTAAATATCGGCTAGAAAAACCTTCAGAACAGATGGATCTGATTACTTTTAATAAAGTTGATGAATTTATTAACAGTAATTTAAAAATTGTCAAAAAGTTTGTCTTTCTCTTCTCTTTCTGATTTTTTTTAAAGCATTGTTTCACTTAGCACTGGTCCTTCTTTATGTCCCCCTGTGCTGTAGTTATCACCCCTGGCCTGCGCTGCATATCACAGCAGACAGTGCTAATAGAGGAATCCCCACTATGGTGAGTGATTGGAGGCGTGAAAGCAGTAAAGGGCGGAGAAGACACTGCCGGAGAGGCATAAAAGCAGTGAATGGGACTCTAACGGAGCCCCACAGATGGAGCAAGAAATATGGCTCCCTCCGCCCTTACAGCACCCAGAGACCGACTGCGGGACCTGACTGAATTCAGATAAAGGCCGTCAGTGGAGATGAAAGGAGTCCGGTGCTGCCCACTGACCTCGTTAGACTCGCACATCTTGAAGAACTTCTCCGTACCCGTGCAAACTTTCTTCTCCTCACTGGTGGTCACGATTCCTGAGAGCAGATCCAGAAAAACATGTGATTAATCAGAGTTTATGGAGCGTGGTAGGAGTACAGCGGCATTACGGTTCTTGTGTAGAACAACAGTATCGACCCGTTAAAGAACCCATTCCGCCTGCTCATTCAGCCTATAGCAGCTTAGTGATGATAATGACATTCAGCATGGACTGCTTTTTGAATAAAGAACAATACAGCCAATCAGAACAGAGCTCACTAACATATACACTTTATGGACAAAAGTATTGGGACACCTGCTTATCCATTGTTTCTTCTGAAATCAAGGCTATTAAAAAGAGCTGATCCTGCTTTTGTTGGAGTAACTGTCTCTACTGTCCTTTCTGCTAGATTTTGGAGCAGCATTGCTGTGAGGGTTTGATTGCATTCAGCAACAAGAGCGTCATTAGTCTGGTCTGGATGTTAGATGACGATCACCACCCCACCTCATCCCCAACTCCCTAACTCTGTATCCCAAAAGTACTAAATGTAGCACTGCCATCATTTCAGAGATCATCGTTCTTCCACTGCTCCACAGCTCAAAGCTGGGGGGCTTTATACCCCTCTAGCCCACGCCTGGCATTATTGGCAGCATGGTGCCAGTAGGTTCATCTTTAGTCCTATTCTTTTGGCAATATTTCTCTAAGTTCTCTAAGACTAAACAAGCTGTGTATGTGTGCATTTGCACATCTGTGTTAGCAATGGGTTGTGGAGACACCCACCAAACTGGCGCAAATCGAAGCACAGGTTAGCCCCCTCCACCACAGTGGTGTTCTGGCAGGTGTTCCAGATGTTGAAGTACATGAAGACGGGCAGAGAGGTGAAAGCTGTGACCCCCAGCCAGGCCAGCATGAAGATATAGGTCAGCATGATGAACTGAGAGAGAGAGAGAGAGGAGGGGGGAGAGAGGTTTAATTAATTAGAGACACTTTCATTTTACAACACCTCAGCACTCTTCAACAGCGTCATTCCATTACGATCTGGGGCTCATAAACACAGCTGTCAATCAAGTGGAGTGAGCATCTCCTTGCGTGCAGTCTACAAGCTTCTCTAATGGCCTAAATGAACACAGGCCTCCATTTGTCAGCATATCAGATATCAGCTACAGTATTAATCAACAGTCAATTAAAGTATCGTATTGCAGTCCAGCCCAGAAGAGCTACTGAAAGTGGTGGTGGAGGTTCTCCATCCCTGTGTTCATCATTCAGCTGTGCTGGCTGGACTGGGGGGCGTCCAGGAGAAACCTGGAGGAACCAAGCTCTGTTCTTCAGACCAGCTCACCGACAAGATCTCACTACTTTCTTTCTTCAGAATGAGAAGCTCTTGTTTCTCCTTTATACTGGATTTATGTTCACCTGCTTTATCTGTTCTGATGAGATCTGGAGCTTCTACAGTAGAACCCTCTCACTGCTGAGAGACGTGACTTGTTTAGGTGCTTAAAATCTTTAGAGACTGTGGACTCCAACTTCCAACTGCTGGAGTGTGGTATGCTTGCCAAGCTAAGGACTGGAACCCCAGTCAGCTACAGACAAGCTTTAGAGAATGCTGTCAAAAACTCAACCCATTCGACCCAATGATAATTTTTTTTGTGTGTGTGAAAGGTCACACAGTTAGGGTTGAGTGATTGGTGATCCAAATTGAGGAGAAAATAAAGACTTAAAACCTTACTCTCAACAACTTCCAGCTGTTCAAGTCCAATTAAAATATTTCAACACAACTAATAGAACAAGTGTTTTCTCCAAATTCAACACACAATACCACTTTAAATGACGACTACAAAAATGTTCTATAGGGTTCAAGTCTGTGGCAACTGTGACAGCAACTCCAGAATCTTCCAGGACTTCTTCTGAAACCGAGCCTTGGTGGACTTTGAGGTATGCTTGGGATCATTGTCCTGTTGCAAGATCCAATGATACCCAAGCTTCAGCTTCCTCACAGAAGGCATGATGTTTTCTCCTTGGATTTCCTGATACTGGATTGAATCCATCTCGCCCTTTACACGCTGGAGTCCTCCCCTTGTTCTATTAGTTGCGTTGAGATATTTAAATTGGTCTTGTTTGATTGGTTTATTGCAAACAGTTGAAAATACATTGTACATTTTGCTAATTAACCTAATTTGCGATGGAGATTGAATCATTTCGGTTGTACACAGAAAACGGCGGATATCTCTAAAATTACTGAGAAATCTATACAGCATTTAAAAATTATTACTACTAAGAATGGCTTGTACAAAATTGATAATAAGATCAGAAACTTCTATAAATAGACATTTTTAGTATAATGTTTATCTATTAGTGACCTCTTTTTGTCACAAAAATCTCGAAATACTGAATAAAGAAATGAAACTGTCATTTGTAGGCGAGTTTCCATCAATCTTGGCTGTTTAAGTTATTAGGAAAGTAATTAAGGTATGTCTTACCCAGGCGCTGACGCAGCGGCCGCAGGTGGTGATTTTGAAGTCTCCGTATAGGTCGCGGATGGCGCCGGTGGTGAAGAAGCCCTCCACCATCAGCAGGATCCCGTAGACAAAAAATGCTGCAGCAATTCCATAGATAACGTACTTCAGGATGTCGATCCTAAAGAAGGGGAAGCAAGGAAACTTTACATTACACTGAATTACAGACCAGAAATCGACCAGCGACAAATCAGTAGAGTCCATTGTAATGAGATGTGCTTGTGCTAGTCACCCTATATACTGTATCCCGCCATATTCCAATATACAGTATACAGTATCACATCGAGATTTTTCTAAATTCCACTATAATTAGATGGTTCTGGTGTAAACCAAGGCATTCAGAGTTGGGTTTGGTGTGAAATGCTCCATTATAAAGAAAAAGATTATCTGAATAGCTGAATGACTGTAAAGGGATGTATTCACTGCTCACAAATTTGTCACGTAAAATTTTACCATTTAATGTTAAAATTAGTATTGAAAAAATTCGTGAGGGATTGCAAGCAGCGCGAATATGACCTCGACATGAGAAAAGATGGGCTGGCTGGCTCAACTTTATGCAAATTGCAGGCACCAGCCATGCCGCACTGACCAATCAGGCAAAAGCAAAAGTCTGTTGTCCATACATAACCAGCACATGCTTAGACAGTTCTGCCTGCACGACATGGACGTCAACCCAGGAGGCACAGGAACGTCTCCAGCTAATATAGACCACAGCAGCTGCTCTAGACCTCTTCTTTCTCCAGTGCATGGTGCAGCAAATTTAGAGCGTTTCATTTAATCAATGAAAAATTAAACAAAAAATATTACAAATTTTAATATCAGAAATATTAAAGTCAAAATGGCTTTCAATTTTAAAATCCATGACTTTTGGATTGACACGTTCCTTCACACGCCCCTTATGCCCTTCATGTCTCGTAGACCATACCAGAAAAGCTCCCTCACGTAAGTTAATCAGAAGTATTTCTAAAGAGTGTTTTAAAGGAGCTGGTTAGTGGTTGACTGTGATAGTCTAACACAGCCACTTTCACTCAGGTATGTCAGGTATGTTGTTAATGAGCTGATTTGATTGATCAGAAGCAACTAAATAGTAATGTAGTGAACATTAAATAGATACTTGAAATGTTTACTGCTGTCATAAATACTGTTAATGAAGCTACTGTAATGACAGTATTACCAGGTTTTACAACCAAATGGTTAAGAATACAGTGGCCGATGCCTCATTGGTGGTTTTGCATAATAATAAATTGGCTATAATTGTATTGTAGACCACCACTGTAAAGAACCAGGGCCTGTTCAATTCTCTATAACGCGTCATTTCACACAAGCCCACCCTGGACGACTTCATCTACATCGTACTGACTATATATTTGGTGGCGCTCCCCTTCATTAAAGTGTATAAAGATTAAACTAACTGTAGAACATTATGAGGACAAAAGTATCTGGACATCTGCTTGTTCCTTGTTTCTTTTGAAATCAGAAAGATAAAAACTGCCACTGCTCCACAGCTCAATGCTGGGGGGGGGCTTTTTATTGGGCCTGAAGGTTCATGTATAGAGTCCTGTTCTATTGGCAGTACCTCTGAGCTATCTGTGCAACTTAAAAGAGCTAAATGCATTTATTAGAAGGAGTGTCCACAAACATTTGGACGTATAGTTCGTGCACCACTTTTCAGTCTAGGTTTAAAGATAGCAGTGGGTGATACAGTGTCAGAAACCACATCACTGAAGTGAGGTGAGTGTATGATGGTCATATACCCCTCCACCCACTGTACACCGATTACCCGGATAACAGATCTGCTCCAAATCCAGGTATATTTAGTGCAGTGTTTGAATCTCACACTCCTGCATGTCAGTGTGTGGTGGTTAGTGGGTGAAGTGTAGATCAGTGTGGGACGAGTGACTAATGGAATCTCACAGCCTCAGGTTCTGCTGCTTCTGTGCCAACGACTGACACTTTCTGTCCATCCATCTATATCTCTCTCCCTGTCTGCCTGTCTGCCTCTCTGCTTGTATATCTGTACCACACCAGCTACCTCAGGAGGCAGGAAGACGCTGGAGGAAAGGTCGGAGATGCTCACACACAACTCCAGTCACTCTGCGTTTCAGCAGCATGCAGCAAAAACGAGCCAATTTTCAGGGCATCTGGAGCTTTCCAGCTCCCTACAGTCCACAGACTTTGTGGTCTTCTGTACTGACGTCTGCCGTCGTCACTGCCGGTGCCTCTCTATCTTCTCCAATCTCGGCTCAGGCCGAGCTGGCTCTCACTGATCCTAATGAAGATAAGATCTTCTTACCAGCTGATCTTAATCAGAGCTGGCCCCCGATAGAGAGAGAGAGAGAGAGAGAGAAGGTCACTTCCCCTCTGTTACGCTACAGTGTGGTCACCAGGACTGAACGTGAGGATGTGGACTCAGAAGGTGGCGCTCTGGAATGTGCCACTTAACTTCTGGTCCAGCTCACTAGTCTAGCATCTCTACTCGTTCCTTAT
>NC_132881.1:46729270-46769270 GCF_030463535.1 Salminus brasiliensis
GCTGCAGTGTTAGCTTGAGGACCGGCTGCAGTGGGCCGTGTAACTGGGCCAGCAGAGGTATCGACCCCGCAGTGGCCTGGTACAGGAAAATACCCTCATTTCTCATTTTCTGTGTCAAAAGAGACACATCCTAAAGCCACCTTCCTCTTTATAGAGCAGGTGGTTTATGAAAATAGGCCACTTTGAACGTTTTTACCCTTGTGATGTAGTGTAGCCTAGACTAATTTAAAGGACACGTAGAGCATTAAATGGAATATTTCCAAAAAAGTAGATTTTTGATTAAATAACATTATAATTAAATCCCATTTAATGACTTACTGATATTAAGGGGGTTTGAACTAAAGAAACAGACAGTTGTTCCATTATAACACTGTTCCCACATCATTCCCAATGTTCCCACTGTTCCCTTTACAATTACAAAGGTCTAATTCTAGTATTGCATAGGTCCCCATGGACTTATGAAGACCTATGAAGTTGTTCTGTGGTATCTAGACACCTTCAGATGTTAGCAGCAGGTCCTTCAGGTCCTGTATGTTGTGAGGTGGGACCGTCTTAAGCATCAGTGAGCTTTGGGCAGACCTTGGAGAGCCTTGGAGACCTTTTGGTAGGTACTGAACACCCCACAAGACCTGCCTGATGTTTTTGAGGGGTTGTGACCCAGTGGTCTAGCCATCCTCACTGGTCTGTGCAGTGCTATTGTATTGCCGATGTAATTGGTTTTAATGTTATGGCTGGTCTGTGTATTGGCCCAAACCATGTGTGTTGTGTTTATTGTAAGGTCATACTTTACATGAACGGTCCGTACTCACATGGTAAAGACATCCAGGGCATCCACTGGTGATCGGACCACCTCGAAGTAGTTCTGCAGGATGGTGACGGTGCCAGAGAGAGCTTCATGTCCGCAGCCGCAGAAGAGCGCCACCCCAGCGTACAGCAGGATGGTGGCGATGAGAGAGGCATAGGGAATCCCACTCAGGCATTTAATACAGCACTCAGAGCACCCTGTCAACAAGAGCAAGACAAAGCATCAGGCTTTAGCTGTAGGTCATTACTCTGGAAGATGAAACAGGTCATTCATGTAGGTAAATAATTAGGACACCCATCCCCAACCCTGTTTAACCCTCACTAAAATCATCATCAAAGAAAAAATAAGAGTGTGTAATAGGAAAATGTCTTGGAGAATCCTGGTGTTTACTGAACAATGAGGATATTTTGGTGAACACTGCTGATGAATGGTGACTGTTGTAAAATGTAGCTATTGTTCTCCATTCATGGAGAATTGATGGGGAATCATGGTGTTGGTGATGGATGGTGTTCAGTGTTTGGTGAAGAATTTCATTGTCTGTTGGGGATTGTTGGTGTTTGGTGAAGAATGGTGGTAACTGCTGAAGAATGCACTGTGGTTCTTGTAAGAGATGGCCGACATTTGTTGAAGAGTGCTGGTGTTTGTTGGAAAATATAGATGTTTGTTAGAGTTCGTAGGTATTTGATGAGTTGGTGTTTAAAGAATGATGGGTTGTGATGGAGAATGATGGAGCTTGATGTAGAATGATAGTGTAGGGTCTAGAATGTTGGTATTTGTTTGGGAATTATGGTGTTCAGTGGCGAATGTTAATATTGTTGGAGAATGTGCTTGGTGGAGAATTGTGGTGGTTGGTGGCAAAGTGTGGTATTTGTTGTAGAATGATGGCGTCTGGTGAAGAATGCTGGTGTCTGATGGAGAGGGTTGGTATTTGAGAATGTTGGTGTTTGGTGAGGAATGATGATGTTTGGTGGAGAATGAAGGTATTAGTTGGGGAGTGCTGGTGTCTGGTGGGGAATGAAGGCATTTGTTGGAGAATACTGGTGTCTGGTGGAGATGGTTGGTATTTGAGAATGATGGTGTTTGCTGAAGAATGATGTTTGTTAGACAATGTTGGTGTTTGGTGAAGAATTATGGTGTCTGATGGACAACGATGATGTTTGTTGGAGAATTAAGGCATTTGTAGGGGAATGTTGGTGTTTGGTGGAGAATAAAGGTATTTGTAGGGAAATTAAGGTATTTGTAGGGGAATACTGGTATCTGGTGAAGAGAGTGGGTATTTGAGAATGATGGTGTTTGCTGAAGAATGACAATGTTTGGTGTAGAATAAAGGTATTTGTTGGAGAATAAAGGTATTTGTAGGGGAATACAAGCATCTGGTGGAGAATGAAGGTATTTGTTATGGAATGCTGGTGTCTGGTGGAGAGGGTGGGTATTTGAGAATGATGGTGTTTGCTGAAGAATGACGATGTTTGGTGTAGAATAAAGGTATTTGTTGGAGAATAAAGGTATTTGTAGGGCTATGCTGGTGTCTGATGGAGAGGGTTGGTATTTGACAATGATGGTGTTTGCTGAAGAATGATGTTTGTTAGACAATGTTGGTGTTTGGTGAAGAATAATGGTGTCTGATGGACAACAATGATGTTTGTTGGAGAATAAAGGTATTTGTAGGGGAATGCTAGTGTTTGGTGGAGAATAAAGGTATTTGTAGGGGAATACTGGTGTTTGGTGGAGAATGAGGGTATTAGTTGGGGAGTGCTGGTGTCTGGTGGGGAATGAAGGTATTTGTTGGAGAATGAAGGTATTTGTAGGGGAATACTGGTATCTGGTGGAGATGGTTGGTATTTGAGAATGATGGTGTTTGCTGAAGAATGATGTTTGTTAGACAATGTTGGCATTTGGTGAATAATTGTGGTGTCTGATGGACAACGATGATGTTTGGTGGGGAATGAAGGTATTTTTAGGGGAATGCTAGTGTTTGGTAGAGAATGAGGGTATTAGTTGGGGAGTGCTGGTGTCTGGTGGGGAATTAAGGTATTTGTAGGGGAATACTGGTATCTGGTGGAGAGGGTGTGTATTTGAAAATGATGGTGTTTGCTGAAAATGTATGGTGTCTGATGGAGAATAATGATGTTTGTTGAAGAATGAGGTTATTTGTTGCTGAATGCTGGTGTCTGGTGGAGAGGGTTGGTATTTGAGAATGATGGTGTTTAGCTTTTAACAGTACCGTCTATCAGGTTTTCAAGCTTGCAATCAAATTTGCCATTTTCCGTGGAAGCAGAGCTCACTGCATTTCTGCTGCTGACCCTGAGCCCATCCATTCATTTTCTGTCTGAAAGGAGGAAGTTTACTGTCACTCTGACCAATCAGAACTGCCCTGCTGCAAGATTTATGGCCATAATATGCCCGCACGCAAACGGAATCGATCGCAAATTACACACAGCTGTCCCTCTGTGACTGCGAGCGGCAGGGATTTATGGGGTATCGTAAACGTTGTGCGCTGCCCCAACAAAACAAAGCACTGAGAGCTGCCCAGTGGCAGCACGGCATAGTTGAACAGATTCCACTGTGAGAGGATGTTCTCAATCATCTCTCCCATAGCAGGAGAAATGTGCTTCTTGCTGTGAGGATAGATGATTTCCAAGAGTGAGGATTCAAGATCCACAGTCTGGGCTATGTGTTCGCAACATGCTTTCATGATTTTCCACCCTGGAGCAACTGGAGACTGCACAGCCGAATCTCAAAGCAATCTAGTGTTCATGGTTCTTTAGGGTCTCTTATCTTAACCATTCTTATTGTATTACTATGCCCATCTTATATCAAGCGCTGGTTATGAAATCGGATTGTGTCTGCCTTCACTTCGGCTACACCCCTTGCCCTCCAGAACCTACAGTCTAAAGAAGCGTAGATAATGTGTTTTTTCCTTCTGCGATGTTCCAGCTCCTGAAGAAAGTGCATGGCGCTTCAGCAGCACCTTGAGAACGCCCTGTGGCTATAAGTGCAGAAATGTAACGCTCTAGAGACCAGCAGAGCGACACTGAATCGCAAACAGTGCAGCCGCCTGCACTCCCCTATACTCCACCCATCACTCACAGCCTCATTATAACCTCAGCACAAACACACAACCTTACTACTGCTAAAATAAACACTGTGTCTCTGGAAAGAAAGGACATGGATCACTGGCTGTGGTTTGATTGGACCCAGAGGGTCTAGACACCCAGTTTCATATCTAGTCCTCCCAAAATGACAGATTTACACTATATGGACAAAAGTATCGTGACACTTGCTGATTCACTGCTTCTCCCAAAATCAAGGGTTTTAAAAAGAGTAACTGTGCTGTGAGGATCTGATTGCATATAGCGACATGAGCGTTATTAGTGAGGTCAGGATGTTGGATGATGATCACCTTATCCCCAGTTCCCCAACTCAGTATCCCAAAAGTATCAGGTGGAGCACCAACCATCATCCAAGAGGACACAGTTCTTCCACTGCTTCACATCTCAATGCTGGGGGGCTTTATACCCCTCTAGCCCATGCCTGTCGTGAGGCATGGTGGCAATATGTTCATGGCTATCTGCTCCAGAGAGTCCTATTGTATTGGTGATACTATAAACTAGTGCAGTTCAGTTCAGTAGGTCAGTTTGAGAAGCGCTTTGAGATGCTAGGCCCACATGTAACAAACTGAAGAACTTGTGTGATCTGGGTCATTGTCTTGTTGCATAGCCCAACATCTCTTCAGCTTTAGGTTATGGCCTGCTGCTCTTATTTTCTCCAGTAAAATGTTTCAGTACTGGGAGTACTGGAAAAATATAAGATAAGAAGTCATGTTGGTGCCAGAGACAACAGTGATTGGTGGAGTGATGTCACCTAAGAATGTTCGAATGAGTCACAGTTGTTGTGCAAGACCACCAAAAGAAGGCAAGCATTGTTTCATGACTCTTCCTTTCTCCAATAATCATCCCAAGCTCTGATTCTTTGGTTCATCATTGAACTGGTGCTTACTGGTTTCTGGATAACACTTTCTGGATGCACTTCTTTGTAAGCTTTATCTGTAACACAGTGAGGACTGTAAAGGCAAAGACGCCACGTGCCACGTAAGCAGAAATGGCCTTTTACCTGTTTGAGCGTGCACCTCAAAAGTCTCCAGTCTTCTCAATATCAGCAAGAAAAAAGCCCTCCTACTCCAACTGCAATGGCTCCTTCCTACTGAACATCTTCATCATTACAGGTGTCCCCAGGAAGGCTGCCTTGCCAGTGCTTGTCAGCAGTTTAGACTGGCTAACTCATTTACAAAAGGAACAAAAACACAAGTCTACGACATCACGGTGCACTGGATGGTAATAGCTGCCACCCTCGAATGCAGTCATGACTGTTTGTTTTTCATTACACATGGATGGGTGGAGGCAAATGAAGAAAGAGGTTGTGATGATTATAGCTGCCCATTAGGCTAACCAGGCCATGCAGTGTATTTGTGTGTGTTGTTAGAAAGAGAGAAGCTGTAAATTGACTGACTGGAGTGAGACAGAGCACCATGGGGGCAAAAAAAAGGGCAAGCAGCGCTACCTACATCTTTACCAAACTGGTTTCCATCAGCTCACTTACCCCATATGCACAAATGTTTGTGGACGCCCTTGCTAGTGAACACATTCAGCTACTTTAAGTGTCACCTGTTGCTGTTACACAGCTTATCTAGTCCCTGCAGAGAAGTACTGCCAATAGAATAGGACTCTCCGAAGCAGATAAACCTGATTAACCTATTGGCTCCATGCTGTCTAATGTCAGGCGTGGGCTAGAGCCCGCCAGCATTGAGCTGTGGAGCAGTGGAAGAACTGTTTTGTCTGGAATGATAATGGTGGTGGTGCTCCATCCAGTACTTTTGGGATACTGAGTTGGGGAGTTGTGGTTGAGGTGGGGTGGTGATCATCCAACATCCTGACCTTACTACTGCGATCATTACTGAATGCAATCAAATCTTTATAGCAATGCTGCACAATCTGATAGAATGATTTCCCTGGACAGTAGAGACAGTCACTCCAACAATTTTTTAATACCCTTGATTACAGATACACAGCAAATGAGCAGGTGTCCCAATACTTTTGTTTAGTTTACACTAGAGAAGCAGCATGCTCATAGAACATGCAGCCATTAACCCATATATGCACACATGGTTTCGCTAATGTCATGTGATTATCCTACACTTCACTTCTTCAACATGAAGGTTCTACAAAGGGTTCTTTGAGTGAGGCCAGAGGAACCAAATGTAATGGACATTCTTTCTATCTGAAAAACATGACTGTACACATAACAATAACTGTCCTATTGCACAGTCCTATCCCCCTTATGAGTGACAAGGGGTCAGCAACCGCTTTGACCTTTGTCCCAGTGTTGGTGTGAGTCCCAACTTGTGGTCTCACACTCTCATGACCTTCAGACAAAAGCCCCCTCAGACACAACCCACCCACTGGCATTCAAACTGACCAGCCCAGCTAATGACCTGAATGGACCACCAGCATCCACCAGCCCCTCTGGGACTATGAGAACATGCTACAGTACTTACAATAATAATACAGTAACAATAGATCAAAGAGGGAATGTCCCAAAGCCTATTTATAGGTTGTAAACACAATCTATTTAGGTCAGATGGTATCATTCAAAGGGCTCTAGTTTTTAGATTTAAATATTCTAATTAGTGATGACCTAACCTGGATTTGCTAACCTAGAGAGTTGTACTATATATATCTTTCATTGAGAACATTGAGTAAACATCCACAGTGCAGGCTAGAAAAAGTAAGTGAATTTTGAATTGAATTTAGGCATCTCAATAATGGTTAAGGTCAGGACTCTGACTTGGCCATTCTTAAACAGAGACCCTTTTCAGCCATTCTTTAGCTGATTTATCGTGTGCTTTGGGTCATTGTCCTGTTGCATAACCCAACATCTCTTCAGCTTAAGGTTACGGACGCTGCTCTTACATTCTCCTGTAAAATGTTCCCTCAATTAATGCAAAGTGTCCAGACCCTAAAGCAGCAAAGCCGTTTCAAACCTTGATGCTCCCTTTACCATGCTTCACAGCTGGGAGGAGGTTTTGGTGTCCAGTGTTCTTTTCCCTCTAAACACGGCAAGGTCTATATATATATATATATATATATATATATATATATATATATATATTTGTTGTTTGTTTGTTTGCTTTTGTCTTTTGTTTTTTGTGTGTCATTTCAGTTGAAATGGCTTAGCATGTGTCACATTAACTATCTGCCCCACAACTAAAATACATAGAGGTGGGTAATCAAAAATAGGGCTAACTTTTAAAAAAAAACAGCTAATTTTAAAACTTTTTTAAAGTAGATTTTAAAAATGTATAAAATATTAAATTTGACAAATTTGACACTTTCCTCAAGACAAGTATATTTGCATACATGTATATGTGTATCTCCTCTCTATTGGCTGTTTTTAACAACATGGTTAAATACAGGTAAACTAAAAAACATTATAATTATTATTATTATTATTTTTACTAAACAAGTTACAAGTGTGAAATCTATCCCATTAGAATAGAACTGAAAAATATAGACATAAAAACCTAATATAATGGTGTTTTTATGACCTACTGGACAAAGGTTGAGTACCCCAGAGATATGGCAATAAGAAACTGAAGGGGATTAAAGACGAAGCCTCTACTGCAACCCTAAATATAAAGGGCAGACAGAGAGACTCTTCACACATTAGTAGCTCTTTATCAGAACACTGACACTGGCAACATAACAGTGAGAGGCTTTACACACTTTCACGCCAGTTACATCTTCCTGGCCATGTTACAGTCTTTCTATAAAAACTCTATAAACTCTTCCAGCCTCTGTTCCCTGTGATTAGGCCTCCGAGCAGGTCGAGAGCAGGGCAAATGTGGACGTTTATTAGAGGACGAGTATTTGGGGATTCTCCACACTGCCAATAGCGAGACTATTGTGACTTTTGAATTGAATTTATATATATATAAATAACATGCAGATCCCCATTAAATGTGTACCTCCACCAAACATATCCTGAAGCTGCAAATAAGATCTGCACAACTTTGAGGAGGCATCTCAATAGGGTTAAGGTCAGAACTCTGACTTGGCCACTCTTAAACACAGACCCTTTTCAGCCATTCTTTAGTTGATTTATCATGTGCTTTGGGTCATTGTCCTGTTGCATAACCCAACATCTCTTCGACTTAAGGTTTTGGACATGCAGATACCTACAGCCAAGATTCCAAAACTCAGGGAAGGAATGTCTTGGAAGACATTTAATATAGATTTCCATTAAATATTAAACACACACCTGTCAGTCATAACATTAAAACCAGGTGGCGTGAACATTATTGATGATCTGGTTCCAATGGTTCTTGTCATGAGGTGGATATATCAGGCAACAGGTGAACAGTCAGTTCTTGAAGGTGATGGAGGTGTTGAAGCAGGAGAAATGGGCAAGCGTAAGAATCCGAGGCAATCTGACAAGAAGCAAACTGTCATGTTCTAGACAACTGGGTCAATCATCTCCAAACATCAGGCAGATGTTGTGGGGTGTTACTGGTTTGCAGTGGTCAGAACTTAGCAGAAGCGCTCCAGGAAAGGACAAACCAGTGACTCATGGGTCATGGGAGCGCCCAAGGCCCAATGATGCTGATGAAGGTCCCATCTCACAACTTACAGGCCTTAAATGATCTGCTGCTAATGTTAGTCTTGGTGCCAGACACCACAGGATGCCTTCAGAAATGTAGTGGCGTCCATGCAGTGATGGGTCAGAGCTGTTCTGGGGCCTACAGAATATTATGGAGGTGGTTATTTTGAATGTTATGGCTGAGATGAACTTATATCTTCTAAAAATAATGACTTTGGTGTTTCTTAATGTCTTCCAGTCACATTTTCCTAGAAATGTCTATCCAGGCCAAGAACCATCCAGGAACCTCTATTTTTAAGGGTGTATATGAAAGAAGAATACTGGTTAGAAATGATTCCCCCCAAAGCGCATTCTGTTTACCGGAGGTCTTGGCCAAAGCACAGCCGAATCAATACCAGCAGCGCTACCTTCGCCTACACCAACTGCCTTCACATCAGAGAGCTAAACATCTCTCCCTTACAGCAATGAAAAGCCCAGCTAAAACCTCAGGCTCTAACAAATCACTCCTGGTCCAGCAAACGTTCTGCAGCTTCCTCAACGCCATTGACAAAGCCAGATCAGTCAGCGCTCAGCCTCTGCAGTCAGATACTGTGCTTGATCAGGCTCCACTAGCTGCAGCTAGCGTCTGACCTGACTGGAATACTAAAGCAGCGCTCCAGCAGCGAGACACTAATGGCTCAGGGTGGGCAGGAGTGGCAGCTGCTGGCCAGATGTACCTATTATTACTGGAGGGAAATGCAGGAGCATGAACTGTGACAGTCTCAATGGAAAAATCTTAAAACTGGGTTGTGTCCTATTGCCAAAACCCCAGCAATGATGAGGTCCTGTATGAGGAGTCCACATTTGGTATTATGTTCGCTATGTGTCCAAAAGTTTGTGGACATCCTATTGCTGATGCAGGTAGACATGAAAGTGGACCCCAACGGTACATCTATCTATAAAGTGGCCTCCTTGGCGTGGTTTGAGACTAGTGTGATTTATGCAGATTACACCATGCTTACAGATGAATTATGGCTTCAGATAGCCTTTGTAGCTGTGATGCAAGACTGAACAACGAAACTGTTGCATAAATATTACCAGACGACGGTCTGGAAATGGAAAAAGAACCCGTGACCAGTCTAACAGGGCCGAACCTACATGGTCTTAGTGACCATTTGGCCCTGCAGTGGGGAAAAAAAACAGCCACGGAGTGTGTTTGCCAGTCCTGTTTGTGTGACTGAACCGTGTATTTGTGTTGACGGTGTGTCAGATGGCTTCCTGGCTTAATGCGGCCGCAGCTGATGTGAAGCGCATTTCAAAGGAGCTGAAGAGCATTCATAATTCATCTGTCAAGACTTTTATTGTCACACTGTCTTGTGCAAGTGAGTGGGAGGGAATACATGTATGTGTGTGTGTGTGTGTGTGTGTGTGTGTGTGTGTATGTGACTGATAGCACTGACTGTCCTCATTTGTTTGCCCAACCTCCTCCTTTAACGATGGCAAGCGTGTCAGCAGCATCAGCGTGACCGACACTGATAAATGACGAAAGGCCCTGACGGCTTTTCAATTAGCCCGAGACGGACAGCCGAAGCACCTGCAAAGCGTCAGGAGAGATTACACCCCTCCGGTAAACGGTAGAGCTACAGGGTCCGTGATGCTCATATTTGCAAATAAATGCATGTTGGTTGTGGTTGGTGTGGTGCAACAGATAACACCACTAGTGGCCAATGTGGGAGACTATGGTTCGATTCCCGATCTGGGTGACTATGCTGCGCTACACCAATAAGAGTCCTTGGGTAAGACTCCTAACACTACATTGGCCCTCCTCTGTAATACGAGTAACCTTGTACGTCGCTCTGGATAAGAGCGTCAGCTAAATGCTGTAAATCTAATGTTGGTTCCATGTCTGAGAACACACACACTACCCTTCAAAAGGGTGGAATCAATGTTTTCTATAATAGAAACCCAGTGTGGCTGCAGATCAATGTCTATAACTATCCCACTATACTCTACTACTGTTTAATTGAATAGGTTTCAAATAATGAATATGAAGCAAAGAGGCTGCAAATGCAACAATTAAGGACTTTACATGTCTACAGAATGTTAAACAGAGCTGTAGATGACACTAACATGACCATGACAGCTGTAGAACATCTGAGAATAAAGTAATATCATTCATTTCAAATCCACAATTCGGTATGCAGTGGTCAGTACCTTACAAAACGTGCTCCTAGGAAGCACAGCCAGTGAACCAGCAACAGGGTCATGGGTGCCCAATGCTAATTGATGCTGATGGAGGTCCCATCTTCCAACTTACAGGACTTGCTGCTAATGTCTTTATTATTATTATTATTATTATGTTAATAAATATCAGTACTCATTAATTCTCATAACATACTATTCTTATTCCTATTATCATTATTATTATTAGAAGTAGTAGATATGTAAATAATGATTGTTATATATGTAAATAATTATACATATTATACATCATTCTTACAAGTAACATAATGTTTTACCAATTTTCTATATGAAATAAAATATTGTTAATAGTTATTATTAGTTATTCTTAGTATTCAAAATAATAATAATAATAATAATCATCATCATCATCATCATCATAATAAAAAGAAAATAACACACACACACACACACACATTACCTCCTCCACAGACATTATATTAATAATAGATTAAAAACAAACAGTTTGTTTAGTGGTAGTATCTATGTTGTCTATGAAAAGAATTGTTATCCAATATTATATTTGATATATTTTTTTATATGTAAAAGGTTCCATTTAAACAATCACATATTATTATTATTATTATTATTATTATTATTATAGTAGTAGTAGTACCACTTTAGTGTACATATACATAGATTGTACTATATATATATATATATATATATATATATATATATATATATATATATATATATGTATGTGTGTGTGTGTTATATGTGTAAAAAGTGACATTGTTTATTATTATTATTATTATTATTATTATTAAGAAAAACACACACACGCACACACACTGGATATACACTGCACATAATGGATATAGAATTCCCAGATTGAATATCAGAGTCGCTGCGGTTAGCTTCCTCCACAGCCATTAGAAATAGGACACCTCATCGAGAGGCCAGCAGACCCTGGGGCTGACCACATTTCAGCACCCGAAAACCAAAGAGCTCCATCCTCCAGATAATATTAAATCATCTCTCAGAGCAGCCTGGGGGAGCCTTCTGCCACCTCTGTCCACATGACAGCTTCAGTCTGAAGCCACTGACTCACCAGGGTTCGGTTTCTCTAAAGAGTCACAGAACAACGGTCATGATCATAAGATGAAGTGAGCTGTCTTTCTGAACACTCCCTCTGTACTCCCTCAGTCTTAAACTGTCTTAAACCCCTGTACACCTGCAGATATCTAATCAGCCAATCACATGGCAGCAGTGTAACACATAAAATCATGCAGATACAGTTCTCTCAGAATAGGAGGAAATGTGATCTCCGTGATCTTGAGCATGGTATGGCTGACGGTGTCGAACTGGCTGGTTTAAGAATTTCCAAAACTGCAGATTTTCTGGGATTTTCAGCACAACGGTCTCTAGAGTTATTCAGAATGGTTGAATAAGGAACATCAGGATGGTCAGACAGGCTGGAGCTGACAGAAAGGCTCCAGTAACTCAGATAACCACTCTGTGGTGAGCAGAAAAGCATCTCAGAATGAACAAAATGTTCAAGGACTTGCAGGAAGGGCTCCTAAAGCAGAAGACCACGTCAAGTTCCTCTACTGTCAGCTAAGAACAGAAAGCTGAGGCTGCAGTGGCTCAGCACAGGCTCACCAACACTGCACAGGACTGGAGAAACGTAGTCTGGTCTGAGGAAGCATCACATATACAACACCACCTTCCACAAGTTCGATTCCTTAGTTGATCAAGAACATCACTCTACACCAATGAAAGTGAGGTGTTCTTGGAAGGACTTCTTGAAAGGAGCCAGTGTATATACACTGCAAAAGTCCTTGATCAAAACTCTAGGTTTCTATTTTAGCGTGTCTCTCGCCGTTCACCTTTAAGAGCCAGGTGCGGTCTGTCTGACCTTGGCGGGTTGCTATTTCAGTGGTGTAAAGCGTGGGGGGAGGTGTGGGGGGGGGGGGGTACGAGCGTCGGGCTGCACGCGCCTGTGTTGACAATTCACTGCCGAGATAGCAACAAACGTCTGTTGATGAATGTCTGTCTAGACTGTTTTCAGTCAGTGGAGCTCCTCCTGTGTTTTCCGCTGCCAAGATACACAGCAATACTCCAGGAACTGACCTGAACACCCCTCATTTCAAGACCACCACATATACAACACCACCTTCCACAAGTTCGATTCCTTAGTTGATCAAGAACATCACTCTACACCAATGAAAGTGAGGCGTTCTTGAAAGGACTTCTCTTGGAACCACTTTTGGTTCCATAAAGAACCTTGTGTGTCATGGAGATGTGTAGAATGTGAAGAATATTCTTCTAAAACCTCGCTCAAAGAACCTTTTGTAGCACCTTTATTTTTAAGGTCCAGGCAGGGCTGGGCGATATGGTAGAAAAATATATCACAATATTTATATCACAACTTTTTTCTTGATACACGATATTTATCACAGTACATGTAATCACAGACTAAAAGCATCAGTAGCGACAGATTCTTATAAACTACTATTTAGATCCAACATCTGCTGCTCTTCATCTAATTAACCCAGCCTAATTATACTGTCTGTAATGTTACAAACCTGCAGCTGATCAGTGTTTATTAAGCTCTAACAGTCTCCGCCAAATGCTTAAAGAATCATATTGTGAATCACGATAACAAAATTTATCACGACACGATAAAATATCGTCATATTGCCCAGCTCTAAGTGTAGGTCAGCCAGCCAATTATCCTCCAATTATCCTGACCGGCTGCTGAATCCGTGCTTAATGTTTGCAAATCAGCTCTGATTAGATCAGCTCTGAATTCTTCTATCCTTTAGAGAACAGACAGGCGAGGCGACGCAGGCTGCACATGTGTGATATGTGTTTAGCTGCCCTCAGGCTCTCGACTACCACAACTTTAGTGATTTATGAAGAGACGTTTTTTTTTTGTTGTTTTTTTTATTCATACAAAGAGATAATGCATTTAAACAGAGTCATTTAAAGGCTTGGCTAAATGATGTGCATTTAGAATTAAATCTAATCTTTAGTCTAAAATTAAAGCAATACAAAAATATATTTTTTGCCATTTATGCCGATAATGTGCCAAATTTGCCAACTGTGCCAAAATTGCATTACGAATGGACCAATAGAAATGCTCCAAAATTACCTGGAATAAAATCTTCTTACATTGACTTCCATTGCATTTCTAATTATCCAGGTTTTTGTACGACAATATATACACTACATGTCCAAATGTTTGTGGAAACCCCTTCTAATCAATGCATTCACCTACTTTAAGTACTGCCAACAGAATAGGACTCTCTGGAGCAGATCAACCGGAACCTATTGGTATCATGCTGTCTAATGTGGGCCAGGTGTGGGCTAGAGGGGTAAAAAGCCCCCCCAGCATTGAGCTGTGGAGCAGTGGAAGAACTATGTTCTCTGGAATGATGGATGGTGCTCCAGCCAATACTATTGGGATACTGAATTAAGGGTGAGGTGGGGTGGTGATCATCACCCAGACATCCTGACCTTGTTAATGCAATCAAATCCACACAGCAATGCTCTTCCAAAATGTACTAGAAAGCCTTTCTTCTTGGACAGTAGAGACAGTTACTCCAAAATAACAAAAGCAGGGTAAACTATTTTTTTTATTCGTTTCAATGGGCAGCTGTCCCAATACTTTGGGACATAGGCCTAGTCTGAAGAACAGAGCTCGGTTCCTCCAGGTTTCTCCTGGACGCCAGACCCCAGTCCAGCCAGCACAGCGTGGAGGATGTGTTCAACTCCATCAGCAGCAGCAGCAGCAGCTCACCTGATTTACCATCATTAAGCCCTGATTTACCACCAAACCAGGTGTTGATCTGAGGAGAACTCTAAATAACACTAGACTCCATGAGGAGAACTTTGGAGATGTTCTAATGATGAACACAGTGATGGAGAACCTCCACCATCACCACTTTCTGTAGGAGTGTTATTATTAGTGTTTATTCTAATATCAGTGATTTACTGAGGAGATGAACACTTACTGACCAGATATGAATCTTGTCATTCCAATTGTCATTCACAGGTGACTAAATCTTTGGCACAGTAGCGCATGATATAGTTTATGAATAATAATAAAGAATCTTATATAATATAATGTTTGTTGTTATGATATCATTCCTAAAGAGTGCTCTTAAAGAGGAGTCTGGAAATGACTGTAATTGATAGTTTCACATTAGAAAAAACCCAATAAAAATTCTGCTCTTGAGGGCTTTCATTAGCAAACGCAGCACAAGTGCATAATCACCAAAAAAAAGAGCATATGAATTTCCATATCAATCACAGGGCCTAGCATGCCAAGGCCAAAAAACACAACCAGCTCGCGACTATTTTTTCTCTCTTTTGTGGCTCAAACAAAGAGCCACTAGGCTACAGTGGACCTGTGTCCAATTTGAGACCCCTGTGTTTGCCCCCTGGGATGCTGTAAAGGGCCTTTGAGACTCTCTGGAGCTTCACAGTGAGGTGAGAGTGGGTGGAGTCTGAGACAGTGGCCACTGCCCACCATGTACCATAATCCCTTGTGATTGGCAGGTAAGGCTATCTGAACTGGCAGGCACTTATTAAGAGCTGCAGTGCGGCGTTCAGGCTTTGTGCTGATTGCTTTGTGCACGGCTCAGTCTGACACACAGGCAGTTAATTGGTGGAGTGGGTCTACTTTTACTTTGGGTGCAAAACAAAGCCTGAGGCCTGTGAGACACGACTATTCTGTGTGAAGAATTTCACTTCCAGAACCCGTATCCTACAGATTTCTTGTATTCTTTATATTAGAAGTTCATTAAAATTGCCATGGAATGCAATTCAATATGCAATATTGAGTATGTAAGTTGAGGTTTGATGTATAAATAGTAAATAATAATAAGTGTGTGACTTTGGTTGATGTGAAAAATGCTCAGATATGGTTTCACCAGCCTATTTACCACCCTGTTATTTTATCTCAGAGCTTTTCTTTTATGATGGGCTCTGCTCTGATTGGCTGGTTAACATTTACTCACTGAGACAGCTCACAACAGCTACATAGCATAGTATAGTTAATCTTAGCATTGCTCTTAGCAGTGTAACAAGAGCAGTTAGCTGGTTTAAGAGATTCTAGCCTTTATCCTAACAGTCTTCTAGCACCCACTTGCTTTATCCCATCAGCTAGTGTTAGCTTTTAGCCTTTTCAGCTTTGCTTCCATGTTCTCCTGAAGTAGCCCTTGTATTTACCATTGAGCGGCTTTCAGTAGCAGGTGAAATTGGGGTCTAAATACAATAAGTCAAGACTGGGGGTTTGGAATTGGTCTGTTTTTGGTTCTGCAGGAGGAACAGCAAAGTGGAGGTTCACAGTTTGTCATCTCCATCTACTGAACTGTTATTGTTAAAAAATTACATGATAAATACAGGTTTCCATTCTAGGGCATTTTTACTAATGTCTTATTAACCAAATTTAGTCTTGATTCATGGTTTTTCAACCTCTCTTTATTAATTAACTCCCTCAGAGTTAATTAATAAATTAGCTTTTGTTTTTGTTACTGTACCATTAAGACGTATGTGTGTGTATATGCAGTTCTACCCTGTAGTCATTGAATCCATCACTGTCTGGTTTGGAGCACAGCCACAAAGCAGGACAGGAACAGACTGCAGCGAAAAGTGAGGACAGCTAAGAAAATTGTCGGTGCTTCATTGCCCTCCATTCAGGCCTTCAGAAACCGGGCAGAGAAAATCATTACGGACTCCTCGAACTCCGTTTACAACCTTTTTCAGCTGCTCCCGTCTGGCAGACGCTACAGAACTATGTCCAATAAGACTGTCAGACACAAGAACAGTTTTTCCCCTCAGGCCATCACCATCCTCAACAGCTGATCACCATCATCAGCTACAGGCCTCAGATATTACTGATAAACTCTTATCACTCTTATCATACAGCTACTGCATTACTGCACCATTACTCATTTCACACATGTGTACACGGCTGTGATTACACAATATTTCAGCTGTATATTGTTGCATACTGCTAGTCTGTAAATAACACTGTACAGAAATGTCCTCGTATAGTCTATGTATACTGTGTACTGTGCATTGTTCTCTGTATGTTGTGTATTGTGTATTGTATGTAAATTATATGTAGAGTAGCTGTATATTATTAACACTAGAGAGTCACTAACAGCTGGAAACAAATTCCTTGTGTGTGTGAACATATGTGGCATATAAATCTGATTCTGATATATGATATTATTCCTAAAGAGTGCTGTAAAAAAAGAGTCTGAAATGACTGTAATTGATAGTTTCACATTAAAAAAAACAATAATAATAATTACAATTCTGCTCTTGAGAGCTTTCATTAGCAACCACAGCACAAGTGCAATATATATAAATATATATATACACACATACATAAGCTTCTTCATAAGTTCTGATTGGCTGCCTGAGTGTATTGTTCCTTAATCTAAAACAACAGTGGGTGGTGTTGAACTGCTGTAGACTGGATAGATGAATGCATTGTTTTCTGTTGTGGCATCACCAATTTTAGCTTAATTTGCATATATGGGAAATTTTTTGTGCATTGAAAAAAATCTGTATACACCCATTAAGACAGTACAGCTCGAGCCTCTAGTACACACTGCGGTACAGTTTGTGTAGCAGCTGTTTATGCTGGGTTTATCACCTGTGCTTTATTATCTGTGCACTTACTGTAATTGCTGCCATTATTTATCTCAATAGGTTTCAAAGGAGTGCTTAACTTCAAAGTCATATTATCAAACGGTAGATACAGTACACATCTCTATCAGCCATCTCATCCTGATATGGGATTAAATCAGTAGTGAACCATGACTATTAGAACGACACTATCAGTTAGATTAGATTAGATTAGATTAGATTCAACTTTATTGCCATTAAGAAAGTACAAGCCAATGAAATGCAGTGCCATATATGTAAAAAAAAAAAAAAGTTAGTGCTAAGCTAATGCTGGTGCATTTGATTACTTTTGGCTGCTGTAGATTAAATACAGACATGTTGAATCTAGTCATATATTCCATATGTTATTTGAAATGTATGTTCTACTGTGCACACTCACAGCCAGGCATGTATCTAGAACTTTCAGAAGTTGTAGAGTGATGTTTTTAGGCATCCAAACATAGCTGACTAATTCCTCTGTCACTTTTTAATTATGTTGAAGGGTTAATCTGACGTGTACTAATAGCACAACACAATTTGCCTGTCTCTACCAAGATATCACAGAGGACAAACGTCCTAATACCCTTGATTCAGAAGATACAATGAAAGAGCAGGTGTCCCAATACTTTTGTCCATGTAGTGTCAATTAGCCTTGTAGCTCCAGTGCAAAAACACCAGAACTAGACTAGATTTGGGGTGTTGATGGTGGTTTTCACCTATAAACCAAATCTAGCTCCCCTCATTCAGCCAATCAAGGCCTTCTGGTGCAATGACTAATCAGGCAGGGCTGGTTAGGGTTGGACCTCGGTTCTGGTTAGATTACAATGACCACTGTGGTTTAAAACAATCCAGAAAGGCTAATGTCTAGTCAAGCTGCACTCTCTCTCTTTCTTCCTGTCACTCATTCCCTCCCTCTCTCGCTCACCTCTTCAGATCGCTCGGGGACATGGCGCCTGTACCGGCTGTCAGCCGTCAGAGCCATCAGCTCTGCCTGTGTGATGTCCAGGCAGTGTGGGCTGGAGGCAGCCCTTCCTTAACCCAGTACTGAATACTTTCTAAACCCTATACTGTATAACCCAGTACTGAATACTTATCCCTATACTGCATAACCCAGTACTGAATACTGTCTTAACGTATTCTATATAACCCAATACTGAATACTTAACCCTATACTGTATAACCCAGTACTGAATACTTTTTTAACCCTATACTGTGTAACCAGTACTGAATACTTTCTAAACCCTATACTGTATAACACAGTACTGAATACTTTCTAAACCCTATACTGTATAATCCAGTACTGCATACTTTCTTAACCCTATACTGTATAACCCAGTACTGAATACTTTCTTAACCCTATACTGTATAACCCAGTACTGAATACTTTCTAAACCCTATACTGTATAACCCAGTACTGAATATTTTTTTAACCCTATACTGTATAACCGAGTACTGAATACTTTTTTAACCCTATACTGTATAATCCAGTACTGCATACTTTCTTAGCCCTATACTGTATAACCCAGTACTGAATACTTTCTGAACCCTATATTGTATAATCCAGTACTGAATACTTTCTTAAACCAATACTATATAACCCAGGACTGAATACTTTCTTAAGTTTCTATAATTAGACATTCTGGACTGATTGATTTAGTTTAGTCGAGTGTTTAATATC
The DNA here is from genome assembly GCF_030463535.1 of Salminus brasiliensis. Lineage (NCBI taxonomy): Eukaryota > Metazoa > Chordata > Actinopteri > Characiformes > Bryconidae > Salminus > Salminus brasiliensis. The sequence goes on from NC_132881.1 coordinate 46,748,260, forward strand.
TTATAATCCAGTCTGACTCTCCTCCCTGACCAATCAGCTCCCAACTCATTTACAACACTGCAGTCTGATCACTTCTTGTGTCTGTGTGTGTGTGTATGTGTAGTGGTCCACACTCTGGAATGACATCTGTTGTTGTTGGTCTGCTGGTGTGTAATAACTGGTTTATTGTGGGTGAATGTGTATTAGCATTCACTCCACTCGGTTCTGAATGGGTGCTTCAGTGCTGGTTTAAAAACAGAGGAAGGTGCCTTAAGGACACCAAATGGCGCTTTGAGCCCTGTGGCTAAAACAGAGACTCGGAACTGGACTGGGATTAAAATAGCCGATTCCTGATCCATTAAAATATGGATCCACTGGATCAAATCGGGACAGCCCTATTTCTGACCACAGTTTTTGGTTAAAGAACCTCTCTGAATTATGTTTTTAGATATCCTCTCAGAACCAAATACCTTTAATAGTTGTAATCGTTTATGAATTATGAAACTTCTTCAAAGGTTCTTCAGTTTTTTAACTGTGGAGGAACCTTCAAGGAACCATTTTTCTTAAAGGTTCCTCCAAGCACCTTAAAGGTTCCTTAAGGAACATATACTTTTAACAGTGAAGACCTTCAATCCACTTCCAGACCACTATAAGACTTTTTAGGATCTCTGTGAGCACTGCCGGCGGTCTCCTGGTCTCGGAACCTCTACTCTACGTAAGTCTGTAAAAGGACTATTGTACTGTGAAAGCAGAACGCTGCCCTGTGACCACTCCAAACCCGTCAGCGCAGTGTAAATTACCAGCTGTAAACACTGCTATCACCTCACGCTCGCCACTAATTGTTCAGCAGTAAAGCCAAAGAATTGCCCAAATCTGGGGCGCATTGTTTTCAAGCTGTTCGTACTCCAAGACTCTCGTCAAGTGGCTGAGCTTTCGTTAGTGCTCACACACTGGAGCGAGTGTTCAGTGATTAGGGTTGGGTGGAGGTGGGCACTCTATGCAAAAGCGGAACAAACGAGGGGTGGGGGAGCTGCTGAACGCGTACAGGACGATTCATTCATTATTAAGCAGCAGCATGAAGAGGGGTCTGCCATCAGCATCAATTATTCAGCTCTCCCTCTGCCACCCCCTCCATCCCTATCCCTTTCTCTCTCTCTCCCTTCCTTTCTTTGCTCATTATCTACCTCTGTCACTGTCTTTCATCATATATGTGCATAAGACACAGTATGGGGAACCAGATCTGCCAGTATCAAAATTAACTAAATAATTAATAAATGAATAAAATAATTACATGTATTTTTACCTACATTATTATTATTTTATACTTAAAAACAGAAATATTATAAATAAATAAAACATAAATGTATATTTTTTAAAAATCTTTTTAAACTTATAAATATTATATAAATATTATAAATACAACTAAAATATAAATAAAAATACTTCATGTATATTAAGTATAATCTAAAATATATATTAAATGATATATTTTGGGTATTTTAGCCACCGCCTCTTTTCAAACTGCTGCCAATGCGGCATCTCCGGGCAGCCGACACACTCCGAGGAAAGTGCCGGGTCCTCAGCTCCACTGCTCTAGCAAACAGTCGGCTGTGCAAGCCAACATCGCTTAAGCGTGACTAGGGGAGAGAGCGCTATCTACCCACCCAGATAGAGGCCGGCCAATTGTGCTCCCTCAGACTCCGGCTGATGATGATGTGCATTCGCCTTCAGAGTCAGCACCAATGGGTGCAATTTAAAGTACTTAAATGCTTCTGTTTAAAAGTTTGCTTAGTTTTGGGGGGCTTTATACCCCTCTAGCCCACACCTGGCGGGGAACTGGCGCATGGCCCGACATACAGGCCTTCAGCACTGCACCGGGTCTTTCTGTACAGCTGAACAGCACAATACTGTTTTCCCACAGTTCTGCAACGGCTAAAACTGGATCTGCTGTAAATCTGTGTTAATTCCTCCTGAATCGAACCCATTGTTGCCCTGAGCTGCATGCAAATCACCTTCAGCACACATTCAACTCCTCCTCCATCTCCACCAGTTTACAGCATCAAAGATCCAGTCGGCTATAGTGGGTTTACTTTAGTGGCAGGTTATAGCAACTGTAGAACCACACAGTACTGGGTCTGTGTTTTGGGAATCTGAGCAGTCAGTGTTCACACTCACATCACATTAGAAAACAATTGCTGTGAAAGTTCTTTGGAGGAAGCCCAGTGCATAAATACACAAAAGTATTGGGACACCTGCTCATATATTGTTTCTTCTGAAACCAAGGTCATTAAAAAAGTTAATCCTGCTTTTGTTGGAGTAACTGTAAATTCTACTGTCCAGGAAAGAAGTAAAACCTTCTAGTAGATTTTGGAGAAGCAATGTTGCTTCAGCATTCAGTGACAAGAGCGTTAGTGAGGTCAGGATGTTGGATGATGATCACCGCCCCACCTCATCCCAAAAGTAGTTCCACCGCTCCACAGCTCAATTCTGGGGGGCTTTATACCCCTCTAGCCCATGTCCCATGTAGGTTAATCTAGTGTATCGGCTCCAGAGAGTCCTATTCTATTGGCAGTACTTCTCTAGAGGGACTAGACAAGCTGTGTGTGTGTGCATGCGCCTCCTTCCCATTACTGCTATTCAGAGCTTTAATGTACACCAGCTTGGGTCACGTGACCAGGGAGATGGAAACAAAGACGAGCAATGGGGCCACACTGTACTTGCTTATGTGGGGTTCGCTTGTCCTCTAAGCAACTGTCTAAGGATCTAAGGACTGTCTAAGAACAGTCTATGGACTGACCTGAGTTAACACACACATTAAAACACTGCTTATTAAATCAATATTATTTGTATTTATAAAAAAAAGGGCTTTTCTGAGCAAATAAACCATTACAGCCCAGTTATATTTGTGTTATTATTTTCTATTGCACGCTACTGTATGTCATTACACCCCTACTAAGCCCACTGGCCAGATTAACCGAACTCTAAGCAGCCCTAATCGAGTGTGACCCATTTCTAAAAGGAGGGTTCAGCTGATTTTAGAGGCCTCTGTCCTCCTCGTACCGAACAAGCATAAAGACAAAGGCTGCTACCACCCCAACCCAATTCTTCAAACCCTCCCCTCCCCTCTATCCATCCATCTGTCCCTTTCTCTCTCTCTTTTTCTCTCCCTCGCTCATTTGCTCGCTCTCCATCTGCCAGAGTATGAATGTTAAACAACCACTACTACACCCCTCTCCAACTGGCCCGTGAGGTCAAAGTTCATAATTATCTAATGGTTAGCTCTCAGGAGGAGTGAGAAGAGAGCAGGCGTGGCTTTGGCTGATAACTGAAACACAAGGCTGCCTCCCCATTAGTGCTATTCAGAGCTGTAATGTACGCCAGCTTGGGTCACGTGGCCAGGGGGATGGAGACAAAGACGAGCAACGAGGCTACGTTCTACTTGTGTATGTGGGGTTTTGTCATCCTCTAAGAACTACCCAAGAACTGTCTAAAGGCCCACAGGGTAGGGGATGGTTACAAGAAGCTTTTTTAGCTTCAGGTTTCTACAGTGTGGAGCGTTCTGGCGACATGGCAGTTATGAGAAATTGTGGAAGTCAAGATGAAATTGGAGGATAAGTAGTCTTTATACAAGGAGTGTTGCTCATATGCTGGTAAGACAGGCAAATCAACCCCTATATGATTGCCAAGAAACAGGGTGAAGGTTTGGCTGAGTTTAGAGGGTGGTGCACTGTTCCACTGTGCAGCATTGCTTGCACAAACATAATTTTGCCTGCAACCTCATCACAAACCTCAACTTCTGAAGTAGAGCTGGGCAATATGATGATATTTTAATTAACACTGATCAGCTGCAGGTTTCTAACATTACTAACAGTGTAATTAGATTGGTTTAATTAGATGAAGAGCAGCAGATGTTGAGTATAAATCACTGTATTCAGTACAGGAGAAGATCTGAATAGTAGTTTATAAGAATCTGTTGCTACTGATGTTTTTAGTCTGTGATTACATGCACTGTGCTAAATATCATGTATATCATGATAAAAGTCCATATCGCCAAGCCCTAGTCTGAAGTTCGCTACAGAACATCTAGACAGGCCAAGTAGGTTTTGGGAAAAAGTGCTGTGGACTGATGAAGTCAAAATAGAGCTCCTTGGCCATGATCAATAAAGAGGCAGCAGAGGGTTTCATTTCATTAAAAGAACATCTTGCCTACTGGTGCAACAATTAGTTGGTGACTAATCATGTTTCTCGCCCTAACTAAACTGGTAAAAGTTTAAGATGCTTGAGGAACATTTGATGGTTATTCTGTTTGAAACTGTGGAGGAACCTCTAAACGTGCTTTGAGGAACATTTTATTTCTGCAAACCTTTTCTGGAAGGTTCCTCAAAGCACCTTTAGAGGTTCCTCCACAGTTTCAGACTGAAGAACCTCCAAGGAATTAAGTTCAGCATGGATCGTTTTTTCTTTTTACCAGTGTAGGATCATAGGTTCTGAACTTACGTGACCCGCAGATTAACAGCCACAGTTTAACCATAACAGTGTCGAATACAGTTTTTCCTGCTGCTGCTACTTTTTACAGGAGGCAGAGCTGCAGTGAAAACACATACTGAGCTGCTGTCTGTCACATGAACGGACACGGAGTGTAAAAGGGAAGATCTTCAAGTAAGTAGATATATTTATAGAAGATTTATAGATTTATAACCCAGAGATGTAAAAAAAAAAAAAAAGGTAAAGGTGCACGTATTTGTCACTGTACAGTGTACAGCGAAATGTGTCCTCTGCATTTAACCCATCTGGTAGTGAACACACACTCACACACACATGTGTTAGGGGCAGTGAGTACACACACACACCCAGAGCGGTGGGCAGCCAACTCCAGCGCCCGGGAAGCAAAGAGGGTAAAGGGCCTTGCTCAAGGGCCCAACAGTGGCAGCTTGCCGAGCCCGGGAATCGAACCCACAACCCTGTTATCGATATCCCGGTGCTCTAACCGCTGAGCCACCACTGCCCACAGATGTTATAAATGAGCAGACCGTCCACAGTCCACTGACTGATTTGAGTGGGACTTCTCGTAATGCTCAACATGGCATCTGTACATGGATAAGGTCCCGTAAATAATTTTATATTTGCAGGAAAGTTTGTTAAAGCAGTGAATGTTTGAACAAATTTGTAATTTTTATTGCCTTTGTTTAACTTTAAAAAGCAACCTAATAAATATCTAAAAAAATAATAAGCATAAAACAACCCAAGCTAAATATAAAAGTTGAGAGCTACATAAGAGTTGTTTTCCGAAAAATCTATTATTTGTTTCAGTAACCAACCTTGTCATGTTTTGGAGTTGTTTTACCACCAGTGGCAATATTGCACAGGTAAAGGGAAGCATGGATTCCAGAAATTGCCAGTAAATCCTGAATCAATCCTTTCAAACTACTGGTTCAAAGACCACCATGGACTGAAAAATCTACCCGAAGAAAATGGAAACCGAAGTTTTTGGGTATGACCCTAACAATTCCTTAACCTAAATATCTTAGAAAAACAAACAAAACAGCGAGACAAGCCAAGAATAAAATAAGAGTGGGAGTAAAAATTCAACTGCAAGAACTTGAACAACTTTTAGCTCCAAAAAAAGTTTGCAGGCTGGGATTTCTGTCAGAACGTTGTGTTACTCAGTCCTGACTCTGTAAAGCGCCCAAACTGTTGCACAGACCAAACTGATCATCACAAGTGTTTCATTATTTTACACTGAAATATATAGAGTAACAAAAAAACAGACAGATAGAAGGGAACTTTTGGAGCATTTCTATTAGTCAATTCATCATGAAATTCATAGATTCAGATTTTAGTGGAGTTGCAAGAGTTTTGCACGAATGTGATGATATGCTCGTCTATAGGTGGGCGTGGCGAGTGCATGCAGTTAAGCTCACGTCCCGAAAATAAAAAGCATTATTAGGTAAACGTGTCAAATATCGCTCCACTTCCACACAATGGCAGTAAGAAGCACTACTGAGCTCCATCTCTCTGCAGCGTTCAGCTGAAGATTCCAGGTCCCAGGCGATCTCCTGGCTCAGCGGCACGTGTTTAATGGAGCAGCGGCATTGCCATGCCAACCAACACTGCAAAGTGTGCTGGAGCGCAGTGACCCACTTACTGCATACACCAACACGGCGCCGAATCCGAGACCGCACAGAGCACACACACAGCTGCAGACACACTCGAGAACACACAGGAATATCATAGGTATGGACATGCCCATTCATACACTGTATGGCCAAAAGTATTGGGACACCTGCTCATTCATTCAACTCCTGCGCGTATCCTGCTACTGTTCAGGGAAGAAGGCTTTCTACTAGATGTTTGAGGAGCATTGCTGTGAGGATTTGATTGCATTCAGCGACATGAGTGTTGTTAGAGATGTCAGGCTAATTTTCCCACCTCATCCCAAACTCACCAATTCACCTCAAAAGTATTGAATACAGCACCATCCATCATTCTAGAGAACACAGTTCTTCCCCTGCTCCATAGCTCAATGCTGCCACCCCACCCCACGCCTGGCTTTAGGCAGCATGGTGCCAATAGGTTCATGTTAATCTGCTCCAGAGAGTCCTATTCTATTGGCAGGACTTTCTATACAGGGACTAGACAAGCTGTGTGTGTGTGTGTGTGTGCAACGTAAAGTTGAACTTAAAGTAGCTGAATGCATTCGTTTGTAGGGGTGTCCATAAATATTTGGACATATAGTGTACTAGGCTGGCACATGCGCTAGTCATACAAGCACTCTCACACATGCTGCAAGAGTGGGTTTCTGCAGGAATGTGGAATTACACAGAGCATCCAGAATCGGAAGGGGAGGATTTCTGCCCCTGGCAACCAGCCTAGCAACAGCAAGCCTATTTTCTCAAGGTACAAGTATTCTTAGCAGTAGCTGTAAAGCCCATGTGAATGGTATTTGTAGAAAACCATCAGGTTTGGCTTTCAATTCGTCAGCAGCCTCGCAGGTGCCCCGGCGTTTCTGTCCCGTCAGTCAGATTTCCGTCTAGTGTCCCGTCTGCAGTTAGTACAGGAGTTCGTACACACTCACGCACCTACACATGCACACACACTCTGCCTCGTCAGTGCACATCTAAGCCCCTAAAGAGGACAGGCTAAAGAGGGCACTCAGTTTAGAGTGTATGAGAGAAACGTCTTCTATAGAATGACTCTGAATCCACATGATTTACAGCTACAGTCTAAAAGCTTAGGCCTAATCTCAGCTGACCTCTTTTAGCCTTTAGAGATACTTAAATATACCAGAATTACTTTGAGAGGTCTTGGAGAAGTCACTGCTCTTTACGCCTCTATATACTAGGGGCTACTCAGACTAGTCCACTAGTCTCCTTTTCTTGCTGCTTACATTTTTAGTCTAGTTTTGCTCTCTCTAAAAGACTCATTGGTGTGCCAAGATGACGACTGCAAGACTGATAAACTTTCCTATCAGACCTGATAAAACAGGTTCACTGAAGCTCAAATAGCTGGGAAAGGAAACGTTTTCAGTATCTACTATCAATTATTAAATATCCACTATGGATTATTTGCCATTTATAATGATCATTTAGTATTATTCAGTATCTAGTATAAATTATTTAGTATTTACTATAAACTGTTTAGTATTTATTACAGATTAAGCAGTATCCACTATGAATTGTTTAGAATTTACTACAGATGATTTAGTATCTACTCTGGATTATTCAGTATTGACTATAAATTATTCAGTATCTATTATGAATTATTGAGTATCTACTATGAATTATTGAGTATCTACTATGGAATATTCAGTTTCTACGACAAACTACTTAGTATCTACTCTGAATTATTCAGTATCCACTATGAATTAAGTATTTACTACAGATTAGTCAGTATCAACTATGAATTATTCAGTATTTAACACAAATTATTTAGTATTCATCACAAATTATTCAGTATTCACCACAAATTATTTAGTATCTACTATATATAATTCAGTATGTACTATGAATTATTAAGTATTTCCTATAATTATTATTAAGTATTTACTGCAAATTATTCAGTATCTGCTATGAATTATTCAGTATTTAACACAAAATATTTAGTATCAACTATAAATTAAGTATTTACCACAAATTATTCAGTATTTACTGCAAATTATTCAGTATCTACTATTAATTATTCAGTATTTGCTACAAATTATTCAGTATTTACTATAAATTAGCCAGTATCTACTCTACATGATTCAGTATCTAATATATATGACTCACTATCTACTATGAATTATTCAGTATTACCTACAAATTAGTCAGTATTGTATCAATTATCATTCAGTATTTATCACAAATTATTCAGTATTTACTACTAATTATTCCGTATCTGCTATCAATCATAATACAGTATCTACTATGGACTATTCAGTATCTATATACTACTACTACACTATCTACTATGAATTGTTTACGCTTTTGTAAGTAGGGAACTATGTGAAATATGATTTATGTGCAGACCCCTGGGGCTGGTTTCCCAGACATGGAGTTCATCCTAGTCTAAGACTACACAACATTTTGAAAAGAGGAAAAATATAGTCTGTGACTAGACTTAATCCCTCTGCAGGAAATCAGCCACTAGAGTTGACGGTGTAAGACCAAGGCTCAGCACACACTGCAGGAAAGGCTGAACTCATGGCTGAGTGCGTGCAGTATGATGTGAATGAAGTGCAGCGTCTGGCAGAGCGTCAGGAGCCAGTCTACATTCATTCAGCACTCAGACAGATAGCCAGGAGCTTACTGCTTACTGCAGCACCTTACGCAAATCTGCCAAAACAATTCCATTAAGTCTGTGTGTGTGTGTGTTTGTGTGTTTGTGGAAGTGTGTAATTCTGGGCCTCCAGTGACCCATGTAAGCATGTGTGTAGTAGAAATGTGGTTATTTGTAGGAGTGTATAAATGTGTGTACGTGCCGATGCACTGTTTTGTTGTAATATACATGTAATATACATATCTGCTCAGTAAAACACTGATATTAGAATAAACACTAATATTAACACTCCTACAGAAAGTGGTGGTGGTGGTTCTCCATCACTGTGTTCATCATTACAACATCTCCAAAGTTCTCCTCATGGAGTCTAGTATTATTTAGAGTTCTCCTCAGATCAACACCTGGTTTGATGGTAAATCAGATGAGCTGATGCTGCTGATGGAGTTGAACACATCCTCCACGCTGTGCTGGCTGGACTGGGGTCTGGCGTCCAGGAGAACCCTGGAGGAACCGAGCTCTGTTCTTCAGACTAGCTTACCGACAAGATCTCACTACTTTCTTTCTTCAGAATGAGAAGCTCTTGTTCCTTTTTACTGGATATAAATATAGATTATAGATTATATTATGAGATCAAATTATTAGGTAACAGATTGTCAACTTAAGAACTGACCCTAACAAAATTCAACAGTAAGGACCTTACAGAGTGCCCTGACCTTTACCGAAGTCCATTAATATGTCAGTGCTGAGCGCTGCTATTCTATGCCAAATGGAAGTCAATCCATCCACTTCTTCAGACTGGGCTGTTTTATTAACCATTTTCTGAACCTTGTGGTCCTTCAGACGTTGACAGCAGATCCTGTAAGTTGTGAGGTGGGAACTCCGTGAGCATCAATGAGCCCTAGGCACCCATGACACTGTTGCTGGTTCACTGTTAATGGAGCACTTTAGGTAGGCACTGATTACTGCATGCTGGGAACACCCCACATAACCTGTCTGATGTTTGGGAGACGTTCGGACCCAGTCGTCTAGACATCACAGGTTGGCTCTTTGCCCATTTGTCCCTGCTTCCATTTGACAGGTGCCAGCGTAGATGAAGCTAATCAAGGTGTTTTACTTGTGTTTTAGGGGACCTCCTCGCAGCTTAGTGCTGTCTTTGAATTAGTGCAGAACAGTGTATACACTTCTATGGGTGTGTGTGTGTGTGTGTGTGTGTGTAAGTGTGTACATGAGTGACTGTCCCAAAGGCTCTGAGGCAATCGGATAAATCCTTGGCTGAGCCACCCGGCCCAGACAGACGGGAGTGTGTGGATATATGTGTGTGTGTGTGTGTGTGTGTGAGAGAGCGCAATAGGGGGGATGGGTGGAATAATCAAAAGGAAGCAGCATTCACATCCCTCCTTCCTGCATTACTATACAATAGGCCAACAATGCCAGGGACAGGCCCGTGTTATCGCCCACCCAAACACACACTCTCCAAACACACACTGCTTTGTGTCGTTAGCATGCAGCGCCGCATTAATGAGCCAAGTGTTGACACCACCCCGACACAAACTAATTAGGATGCTGTAAAGGAAACATACCTAGTGAAGTAAACACAGCAGCTCACCTCCAGGCTACGCGCTAATCGTGTGTGGCGTGAATTAGCATGCTAGTTATCATCAGCAGCATCGCACAAAATGGCCGCGCTCGGCCTGCTCGGGTCTGTGGGTACGCGCCGGGTTTTTGGTTTTTGGCTGGGCATTAAAGGGCTTGTCTGAGCAGAGTAGTGAGGATTAATGAATCAGGCCTGGCCAAGACCAACACACACTCACACACTCACATACACCAACACACAGCCCAGCCTCCTGCTGAGAACACACTCATCTGTCACACAGCCATGGCTAACAACAGCACACACAGCTAAAAGCTGAGTCTACGATCCAAAGCACATCACCATTCTGATACATCAGCAGAGTGTATTAGGAAATAGCCCAGAACTGAAAAGGCCAGGGTTAGCAATGGCTATTAAGCCAACAGGTCAATGCTTCCGTAGATAGCGCTGTTGTCCTGTTGACCATTTCAGTCTCTTTTTTTTTTAACCTACACGTTAAAAGATGTGGTGTCTACCAATACTGTGGGCTGTGGGTATATGTATACTATATGGACAAAAGTATTGGGACACCTGCTCATTCACTATTTCTTACGTCATCAAGTCTCTTGAGTCTCTATTGTCTAGGGAGGAAGGCTTTCTACTAGACTTTGGAGGAGAATTGCTATGGCCATTTGATTGCATTCAGCAACAAAAGCGTTGTTAGTGAGGTCAGGGTGTTGGACAAGTATTGGCTGGAGCACCATCCATCACTCCAGAGAGCACAGTTCTTCCACTGCTCCACAGCTCAATGCTGGGTGGCTTTATACCTCTCTAGCCCACGCCTGACATTAGGTTCATCCAATAGAGAGTCCTATTCTATTGGCAGTACTTGTGTCAGCAATGGGTGCAACCTAAAGTAGCTGAATGCATTCATTTCTGGGTGTGTCCACAAACATTTGGACACACTCTGCTGTTCCTCCTTCAAAAGAACGTCCAGCGGCACCAAAACAGAGCTGTAAAACGGGCCAGTTCCAAAACCCCAACACTGTTACATCACAGTCTTGACTCGTTATATTTACACCCCTAAAACTGACATAAACCCCGCCCACTAAAGAAAGCCCAAATCAAAGCACACGCGGACGTCATGTGGTATCTGGCGCCAAGGCGTTAGCCAGTCTGTGTCCAGATGTAGTGTCCACAAATATTTGGACATGGGTGATAATTGTTTAGGGAACCAAATAAGGTCCCATTTCCTTCTGCCATTTTTGCCCACGCCACCAAAACCACATGGAGAGCCTTGAGAACCACCACAGCTCATGAGATACAGCACTCAGTAGACAGTAGAAGGTGGAGCTCCTCCACTTTGCCAGGCAGGAGGAAGAGGAGCGCTAAGACAGCTGAATCCATCAAGCTGTGCCGATCCTCATATCTGTCACCATATTTCACAGGTGTGCTCTGTTTGATAGCACCCGTAATCGCTCTGAGCTCCCCATGCAGCACCACTCTACCTCAGCTCCACACACACACACACACACACACACACTGCTACAGAAGGACGGCAACACCAGACCCATCAAGGCTACTTACTGTGCATTAGGTCACATTTGGAAATGACACCGTGTGTGTCACATGTGCCTGAAAAGCATCTCAGGCACGTTCGCGTGCATGCGTGTGATGTCCCTGACTCTAATTGGCTGCTGCATTGTTGTGAGAGCGTGTTATTGCTGTCGACAGCGGCTGTTTGAAGCTCCATCCCTACACACACACATGCACACACACACACACACATGCACACTGCCAATCACAGTCTCATGAAAGAGCAGGAGAGGATCTCTACGGGGAACTCAGACTTCTGCATTTCATGAAGTCATGACGAGCAGACTGAGACACAGACAGTGTCTAGACAGACCATGTCTGTGAAAAATGCAATGAGAGATGAGGTTTGTCCAAATGTTTGTGGACACCCTTTCTAACGAATGCATTCAGCTTCTTTAAGCTGCCCCCACAGTTGTCACAGATGTGCAAATGCACATTCGCACAGCTTGTCTAGTTGTGAAGCAGTCTAGAAATACTGCCAATAGAATAGGACTCTCCAGAGCAGATAAACTAGATGGACCTATCAGCACCTAATGCTGCCTAATAATGTCAGGCGTGGACTAGAGGGGTATGACGCCCCCCACAGCATTGAGCTGTGGAGCAGTGGAAGAACTGTGTTCTCTGGAATGATGGTGGTGGTGGAGCTCCATCCAGTACTTTTTGGATACTGAGTTAGGGAGTTAGGGATGATGAGGTGGGGTGGTGATCATCGTCCAACACTCATGACCTCACTGATGCTCTTGTCGCTGAATGCAATTAAATCCTCACAGCAATGTTCCTCCAAAATCTAGAAGAAAACCTTCTTCCCTGGACAGTAGAGACAGTTGCTCCAATAAAAGCAGGATAAACTCTGTAATTTCAGAAGAAACAATGAATGATGAGCAGGTGTCCCAATACTTTTGTCCATTCAGTGTAATTAGCCAATTCTTGTGCATTGAATGGATCAGACAATATTATGCAGGGAGTTTTAAAGCCATGGCTGATCACTATGAACTCTGATACTGGTAGTAGGTGTATTTGGATGGTATTAGGGGTCTGGGTCCACATTGAGGGTCCACTCTGAATCTAGCTGTTGTGCAAAACACAGAGGCACTAAAGCATGTACTGAAAAATGTACTGAAGCCCTTGAGGAGCTGAAGAAGTCATTATGCTCTGAGGTGGCCTACATGCATACTGCAGCAGCCTGACCTTTCCCTGCTCTGGAAGTCACATCATTACAAGGAAACTTCTGTGACACTGCACTGTTAGCTACCCCTGACCGTTAGCATAATGATAACACATGCTAAAGCTCTTTTCTACAGTAGGAAAGAGATGGATGGACACATTCATTTACATTTCTTGCCTAAGTACTAGTGATAACGCAGCATGGTTAGACCGGGAAACCAAACCCCAGTCCCCTACATGGCGTGGTACCTCACTCACAGGTAGTGGTGCCACATCAACCAGTAACACTCCTGTTGCTGAAAACAATCAAATACTCACAGCAATTTTACTTCAAAATCTAGTGGAAAGCCTTCTTCCTCGGACAGTAGAGACAGTTACTCCAACAAGCGCAGGATCAACTCTATGCAATGAATGTGCAGGTGTCCCAATACTTTTGTCCAGAGTGTATATTAGCTAAATCAGCCAACTTTAGACATTATACATGTTGGTTGGTGCCTGCCAGTGAGCTACTACACTACGTGGGAGACTGGGGTTCGATTCCCGGTTTGGGTGACTATGCTGCGCTACACCAATAAGAGTCCTTGGGTAAGACCCCTAACACTACATTGGCTCACCTCTGTAATATGAGTAACCTTGTAAGTCGCTCTGGATAAGAGTATCAGATTAATACCATAAATGTAAATGTACATGGTTACATTCGGGGGAAAATGTGTAAATTAGAGAATCAGAGCTCTCGCCAAACTACTGCTTTGATCTTATTAGATTAACAGTGTTAATTTAAGATTTGATGGAAAAAAAAGGACGGAAGGAAGAAGAAAACAAACAGGCCTCGTCTGTCCTTAAAAACAAGCTCCTGTGGGGTTTTGTCAGAGGCGTGTAGCTCTGTTTTGCAGGAGATGAATCACTCACAATCCATTATTCATTTACTGCAAAGTTAAGCAAGTTTTTTTTAGCTTCTAGCGCAATCCCATTCTGGGTCATCCAAACCCTGCCTTTATTACCTGTGCCTGAACTGAGTGTAACACATCTGTAATTACTGCAGAAGGTCTTATTGTACCCAGTTTTACAGAATACACCGAACCCTAGAATTTGGACTAGATCAACAATATACTATATATACAGTACCAGTCTTAAATCATCTGAAGGCTAGGCTCACACCCATAGAGACAGGTATGCAGCATAGCTAGGATGTCATGGCTGGGGGGTTTCAGTAGGCCCAATTTGTGGGACTGTGGCAATGTGTGTGTGTGAGGATGGAAATACCTCTGAAACCATACAGCTACAGGTAATGTTAATGTACATTAATACACACACACACACACACACACACATACATTTACTCATTTAGCAACGACCAGTAAACAGCCTTAATAGCCTACATGACCCAATCACCTCCTCTCAGGTCAATTTACAACTCAAGCCAATTTGAACCCCCCCCCAGCCACAATATCCTAACTATGGTGGATACCCATGCATCCCCCCCAGTGTCCTCTTTATGGTCACCCTAGCATTCAGATCAAATGGTTTTTGTATTTATTTTTTCAGATGATGATCAGCACACATTCAGCCAGGTGTGTCCAAACTTTTGATGGGTACTGTATTATAATGTATTACCTTTAACACATTGAAAAGGCAGCTAGCTATCAGTTCGTCCAGTCTTAATACAGCAAACATTTGGGCCTCGTGTTTAAATAACTTATTTATTTAATGTTTATTTAATAAAATCCAACTGAAATATTCTAAATAACAGAAAATGCTGGATGATCCATAAATGTTCAAATTCTAAGCAATCTGGTGATTCTCTGCAGTGTTCGGGTTAGGATAAGGATTAGCAGCAGGGTGAGGATTAGGTTTAGGGTAAGGTCAAGGTCAGGATTAGGGTCAGGCCTGGGGTTAGAGAAAATAACGGTGGATTTAGGGAGATAGTGAAGTCAGAGAATGAGGACACCCCATGAAAACATCACGACTCAAGATTCCTCTGTCCAAAGCACATTGTTCCAGAAGTCTGGGTATTTGTCCAGGTATTTCTGGCCATCTTTATCCTTGCCCTGCAAGAGTGTCCTCCTTGCACACCTCCCATGAATTTTAGACTTGTGCAGCCTCCTTCCTGTGGTAAATGCTCTCCTTTGACATGTGGTGAGATCTACCTACTACCATGGTGACATCTTAGGACCATTTTAGGACTCTAGGTTCTGCTCTTGGGCTGAGCTTGCTAGAGAACGGTCTGATCTGGTTATGTTGGTCAGCTGTTCCTCTTGTAGATGATTTAGTGGTCAGTGGAACAGCGGCTGATCTCTAACTGTTCTGAGATCTGTTTAAACCCCTTCCATCTACAGACTCCTCTACAACATCTCTTCTTTCTGAAGGCCTCAGAGAGCTCTCTGGATCTGACCATGATGGTGATCTTCTTCACCAATCACTTCAACCATCAAGAGCAGACCAGACTAAACGTCTGAGGTTTAAATAAGACAGGGTCTTCCAGAAGAATCCTCTCCAACCATGTTCTGATCATCTGCAGCTGCAGGTTTTCATGGAGTGTCCAGTTGGAGATCATCTCAATGAGGTGTTCTACATGTTTTGACCAGAATGTATTGACAGCTTTACCAAAGAGGACCCTTAAATTGAGATACAGTAAAACAGTCCATGAAAATACTCCATAAAACAACAGGGGGAAATCCACAGGAGCTTCAGAAGGTGTATGAAGATCAGTTCAGGTGCCATTTGGGAAACTGTCGATACCAGTCAACACCCAGCTCTATAACCATTGACGCAACTGTAAAAGAGGCCGTTTCTTTTTAAACCTCACCTCAGCAACCCAAAACAGCCCTTCCATGTTCCATTATTCATGCCCTGGTGCTCCCATTTTTACCCTAGACAGGTTAAGAGTAAGAGGCCCAGAGGTCAAGCACTATCCACAAGGAGCCATTCACATAGTCACAACATCAGACACGTGTCTCTGATGGCAAGAGCCCTTCTGCTCAGCCCATAAAGCGTCAACCAACAAAGAGACCCCGCTGCTGCTAGCAAAACATCAATTCAGCGAGAACCAGCTCAGGAAAGCTCAGAAATACAAGCACTTGTAACTCTACGTTTTCATGGTTCACGTCAGATTCGATAGTATTGTTGTGTGATTAGATCAGACTCCACTAGATATGCTACACGAAACCGTTACCAGATGATTTACAATAGTTTATTGCATTAGAATGAATAACTATTATATAATTATGTAATATAATTATAAACCTAGAGTTCAATGGCGATTCCTGTCGGCCAACTAGCCCTGCAGTTTTTCAGCTCCAGCTTGTTCGATCTGATTGTGGGATTCAGGGTTGTACAGCTTTTTGATCGGACGTATGGGTTTGATCACCAGTGATGCTACAGTAATCTGTGGCATCACGGTGGAGCTTCACCTATGACAGAGGCTCATCTAATACACATATGTCCAAATGTTTGTGGACACCCCTTCTAATGAATGCATTGGACTACTTTATGTTGCTCCCCGTTGCTGACACAAATGTGCAAATGTGCACACACAGCATGTCTAGTCCCTGTAGAGAGGGGTACAAAGCCCCAGCATTAAAACTGTGTTCTCTGGAATGGTGGTGGTGCTCCATCCAGGACTTTTGGGATACTGAGTTGAGGAGTTAAGGATGTAGGGGAAGTAGGGTGGTGATCATCGTCCAACATCCCCTCATCACTAACGCTTTTTTTGCTGAATGCAATCAAATCCTCACAGCCATGCTCCTCCAAAATTTTGCAGAAAGTCTTCTTCCTTGGACATTAGGGACAGTTACTCCAACAAAAGCAGGATCAACTCTTTTTTTCATACCCTTGATTTCCATGTCCATGTAGCGTATCGCCACTCTAGGTGTGTGGTTGATATGGCAAACCCTTATGTAAACTAATCCACTGATACTGCAAACGTCTCCTAGGCTCCCCCTACAGTATAATTCACTTTTACTCCACTGCAGTAAATACAAATCATGCTTTGAGCGCCCCCTAATGTACACGTGCATTTGCTGACAAGCTAATAGATAGAAAAGGGTAAAGAAGCATGTGGGCTGAGGCGGTAGAGTAATACTACAGGGCTTTACACTAATATGACTCTATAGGTTACTCAGCGTTACACAGCAGTTCTGGAGAGAGGTTCTCCTCCTGCAGCTCCACCCCCAAAGCTCCATAGTGCAGTAGCAGCAGCAGCGTTCAGGCCCGGAGTGGGAATGACGTAGACGCTGCTCTCCCTGTTCCAGTCAGATACAATTGCTAGATAATGTTTATTTAACCGCTATACAACTGCAGCTTGTTGCATTAAATTCATACTGAAATGCATTCAATCTCCTCTCTGGCCCACGTCCACTAAAGAGGAAAGCTTTTCTGTGTATAAACCGACGTGTGGAGGAATGTGCCAGATGCTGCAGCTCAGTATGTGATGTTTTATGCCTCTTTGCCACAGCAGTGGTTAATTGACAGACACTGATTCGACTGGAGCTCACTGTAGGCACTGCTAAGCTATAATCCACACATTTAAAAAAATGAATTCTCATCCATTAAACAGTTTTTACATTTCTAATGTAAAACAAACAATGTGTCCGTTCAACCTCATAACTTTCCTAAAGCAGAAGCTCCCCCTACAGTCAGACAGTGTAATTCATTTTCACTCCACTGCTGCAAATACAAATCCAGAAGCAGCATCAGAAGAGGAAGAAGCATGTGGACCGAGGCGGCAGAGTAATACTACAGGAGTTTACACTAATATAAGGCTGGATTACACAGAGTTGAGCAGTTCCACCAAAGCTCCTTAGTGCAGGAGCAGCGTTCCGGCCCGGAGTGGGAATTACAGAGATGCCATTCTCCCTGTTCCAGTCAGTGGAGCATCAGAACTGCTATTTTAAGGTAAAATTGCTAAATAATGTTGATTTCAATGTGGTAACAATCAAATAAATACTTTGAATGAAACAATACAAAGCAAAACTGCCCAATTCAAACCTTAAAAACACTGCAAATCAACTTCTGCCCTGTTCTAATAATCCTAATATTAATAAATACAGTGACATTCAGTGGCTTTGAACCTTTCTTTCTGCTTATAATAAATAACAATATAGATAACATAGGAAATTGTGGTAGACTGAGATGCTAATGCTGTCGTCCCGTCGCTTGGACGTGATAACTTTTTATGTTTATGGACAGAGGAGCAGATGAATGCCAGTGTTTCAGGGTGCTCCCATGTCTGTGTTACCTTCTGGCTTTCTCCTTTTAGTTGTTGTAGGCTGTTATAGCCAGATCTGCCAGAGTTGCTAGCCATACTGACAATGTTGTCCATTCTCCCTGAATTCACAACATCAGAATTATCTCAGATTCTTTTTTTGTCTGGCCAGACATTGATGGAAGACTGACAACTGGGCTCTTCCACTAACCACACTGTTAAAAGTATTCAAAGTATCCTTGAGGAACTTTTATTTATTTATTTATATAAAACTGTCAAGGGACCTCTTGAGGTGCATTGAAGAACCTTTTTTTCTAAAAGAGGTTCATCCACTGTTTTAAATTGAAGAACCCCTAAAAGTTCCTCAAGGATACGTGTAATACTATTAACAGTCAGACCAGCTGCCCAGCCTCCATCTAGGTCTCCAGACCAGAGGAGAATGGGTCCCCCATTGAGGGTCTTGGTTCCTTCCTTCTAAGGTTTCTTCCTCCAGCTCTGAGGGTTTTCTTTTGGCTGCTCACCAGAGTCTTTATGATTATTACTGGATTTTTAACTGGGTTTTTATGTTTATTTGACTAGATTTTTGTAAAGCAGTAAAATGACCAAACTAATGTGAATAGGCACTTTCAAAAGTATATTTATATAAATCTCTTCAAGCCTTATAAAGCTCAAGCTATAATTATATTATTGATTAGGTTTCAGACTATGAGAAAGTTTTGGGACAACAAAACAACTGCACTTGCTGTATTATTTGAGAAGCTGCAGCTTTGCAAAGAAAACAAAAATCAATACCAGGCAGGGAACAAAATTCTCTCAGCCTTCACAATCTACTGCCTAGCAATAATAACAAGAAGAGTCCTGCTGCACGTCCAGCCTGAGACCTATAACTGCTTTGAGATTTGACATTTAACCAGTTTGAGCTTGAAAATGTCTCTAAATTGAACAAATCTTATTTGTGTCAATGTAATTCTGCTTCACTCATTTCCAAACTCCTAGAGTCCTGGAGTGCTTAGAGGAATGCTCCACCATTTTCAACCAAAGTCTATCTGATGGTTCGATCAGTTTCCAAACTCTCAAATTTCAACGTTTACTTTGGAACTTAGTAGAAGAACATACGTAGAATGAAGGCCAATGGGCAGCTGCTTCAGGCTATATGCACTGATGAGCCAAATCATTAAGAACACCTAACATTAACTGCCTAATATGTTGATGGGTTCTGTGATGAGGTCCTGTGGTAGTTGGTTTCCAGACGTTGCAGCAGAACCTTTGAGGTGGTTCTGCTGTGGATCTAACATGGATTCGGTGTCACTCACAGGCAAGCGGCGCACTCGTTCCCGACCTTCCAAGTGATATGGAAGAGAACAGGACAAATCAGGGAAGGTGACCTTCTTCCAAGCTCCAGTCCAGAAACTGTAGGCACACTTTTGATGGTGGACGGGTGTTAGCATGGGTACTCTGACTGGTCTGCAGCTATACGGCAGGGGGCACTGCACTGCTTGTGGTGAGGTTTTCCTTCTGAAACCATCATTAAACATTATTTTGACTGCCTTCTTTGCCCTCACCTGTCGCCAGTTTTTGAATCGCCCCCATCTGACCACTGTTGATAGGTACCCACCACAGCAGCTGACCAGCTTGGCGTTTTGGAGATGCTCTGACCCAGTTATCTGGTTATGACAACGTGGCTCTTGTCAAAGTGGCTCAGGTCTTTACATCAGACCGTTTCCCCTGCATCCGACATGCTGGTTAAGAGGAGTGATTGTGCAGTTGCTGTCTAACATACTTCCCAGGCCTTTACATGCACGGCTGTTAGTAGAGTGGTCTTAATGTTTTGGCTCACTGCTGTTTTGTGTTCTGTTCTAGTACTGGAAATGATACACTCTTTATAATATGAATTATTATTATTATGTTAATTATTACAATTACTTTGCCCCGCCCACTGGAGCATGGTGAGATCATCCAAAAAATCAGAACACACTTTAGAGGCAGGCGAAAATGATATGATATTGATAGGACATTATGAATTGTGATAAGTATAAGCATGGACACAAAAAAACAAGGTCTAAAATACGCCAGTTTTGATTTGAGGGTGACTTTAATCCGGGTGGTCTTACTTCGCCCTCACACTGGCCCACAGAGACCCCATTCTTCCTCTAGACAGGCTGGCTGCTCTTCTGCACGTAATGGTAATAAACCTTTCTAAACACGCTGAAAGGCCAGCTTGGCCTGAAATCACGCTGTACAATAAAGAAAACAAAGGAACTGTGCTTCACAGCCTTCCCCCCGGAGCAGAGAGCAAGTGTTAACACCGGTGTTGGTGAACACTTCGCTTACGTGCTGAAAACAGTTCTATTAAAGAGGGACTTTGATAAATCCCCTGAGTTCTGCACTATTATTAAACTGTTAAGATTCTCTGCAGGCAAGTTTCATTTATAGTGATGAAGAATGGAAGCAGATGTTGCGACGATGCAGCATCTGTAAATACAGAAATCATCATTTTATTTACTATCCAAGCCCACTAGTGAACCTCCACGTGTCTTCTGAGCTTTATATGGAATAGTGATGATGATAAAACACTGATGATTTTGAAAATATATTTTTTCTTTGGGGGTTCAAGTTCTCAAAATTCTCAAAACTTGGTAAAACAGTGCCGCGGGCAACGCAGTCATAACCATCTGATTCCATTCACCATCACAGTATGTTGCATAATATTCAATATATTTTAGTACTATTAAATTATTACAA